>NC_141163.1:8615602-8916204 GCF_053477565.2 Lygodium microphyllum | reverse complement strand
AGACATGAGGTAGTGGCGAAACTTCTCTAGGGCAAACACCATTGCCAAGCACTCCAGCTCTGTCATCACTGTATAGTTCCATTTCCTATCAGTAACTTTTCGGCTTGCGTAATAGATGGGTTGATCCAACTTCGAGGAACCCTTCTGGCAGAGAATTACGCCTAATCCTTCAATGGATGCATCAGTGTGTACATGGAACTCCTTCGTCCAATCAGGAGGTTGCAGAATGGGTGCCTCAATCAGACACTGCTTCAGAGTGTTAAAGGCTTTGTCACATTCTTCCGTCCAAGTAAACTCTGCATCTTTCCTCAGAAGTTTGTGCAAGGAGGTTGCCTTTGTTGCGAAATGAGCTATGAACCTTCTGTAGTAACCCACATGGCCTAGGAATCCCCTCAACTATTTGAGGTTGGTGGGTGCTGTTAGAGCTGCGATATTTTCGATCTTTCCAGGGTCTGTTGATATCCCTTGTGCAAAGACAATGTGGCCCAACAGAACTCCAAAAGAGACCCCAAATATGCATTTGTCGGGGTTAAGGGAAATCCCATACTCCTGGCATCTGTCAAAACATTGTTCCAAATGTCCCCAGTGTTCACGGATCAAACTATGGACACAGAAGTCATCCAAATATACCTCAATAAAGTCGTGTAAATGATTTTGGAATGCGGCCATCATGACTCGCTGAAAAGTAGCAGGGGCATTGCAGAGCCCAAATGACATCACTCGGTAAGCATAGGTCTCTCATTCTGTGGTGAAGGTTGTTTTGGATTGGTCTTCTTCTACTATCTGCACTTGGTTATATTCACTGAATCCATCCAGAAGGGAATAAAGCTCATGTCCTGCCACTGTGTCCAACAGTTGGTCTGTGAAAGGGATAGGAAAGTGATCCTTCTTCGTCTTGGAATTGAGCTTTCGAAAGTCAACACATATTCGCAATTTGCCATTCTTCTTGGGTACAACCACGATGGGTGAAAGCCATTCACTATTTGCCACTGGATAGATGAACTCGGCTTCCAGAAGCTTCAACAGCTCTGCTTTCACCAATGTGGAATAATTCGGGTTCATTCACATCTGTCGTTGCCGTACTGGCTTGGCATCAGGCTCCAAGTCAATATGATACTGACATATTGTGGGATCAATCCCCTTTAGGTCTTTGTAGGACCAAGCAAACACGTCCAAATTTTCTTTCAACAAGTTATACAAGGTTGACAACTCCCCTTCTGGGAGGCTGCTACCCACCTTCAAATGGCGTTCAGTGCCATCTGCATCCACAAAGGTTAACTGCCTTTCACCTTCTACTTCACGGATGAAGGTCCCACAGACTGCTTCTGGATACAAATCTGACTCCTTCAAGGGAGTGATATCCTCTTCTGATGTCCCACTAGAACCAACTTCTTCTTTTGGTGGAGCCTTAGGTTGCTCCTTGAGATATTGAAATGGGATTAGAGTCGTTTCGGGTTTGGTTTCACAATCAGTTACCTCTTGGATTGAAGACTCCTCTTCTGATGACACGTCCAGGAACGTCACATAACAGGGACTCTCTGATTTCTGTTGGTTTTGTGGGACTGGTGCTTGTTGGCCCGGTGTATCATCATCATCTTTCTTTGGCAAGGATGGGTGAGGACGAGAAGAGCCACTACTTCTTCTTTAACCATTTTTTATAAAGATTTTGCATATGAGAAGATCCATTTACCAAACCAAATGGTACCATCGCCATTCTGTCCCATAGCATGAGCTCGTCTGCTTCTGATGCTTCTGGACCTTCTTCTTCAAATGTATCCTCTGCAGGTGGGATAGATTCTTCTGGCTCACTTTCATAACCTTCTTCGTCCATATCATATTCATGCTCTTCTGTCTCTATCTCTGGCTCTGTCTCTGTCTCTGTCTCTGGCTCTGGCTCTGGCTCTGTAGGAGCTCTGTAAGAGAAGAACAGGTTCTCTGTGTCATCTTCTGCCTCTGTCTCTGCTCTGCTATGGCCATGTAACAGGGAGAGCAGTACATCCATGCTTCTATCTCACTGTCAGAAGTGATTTCGAAAATCGTTCCTGGTTCAGGCAGGAAGTATTCACCCATTGACAATGGCTTTGCATCTTTTGGAAGTCGGCTTACAGTATCCATTGTTAAGGAACGTGCCACTGTGTTCTTGGGAAGGATCTGTTTGACAGCATCTTCGTCTGCTGATGTTCCATCTGTAGCCTCATTAGGGGAGTCAGAAGATAATTCCAAGGAGGTGGATCCATGTCCTTTTTGAGCACCATATAGCTTCAGCACCACTTTGTTAGGTCCTCTACCCAAGGTCAAGGTTCCTTTAAACCAATCCGTCCTTGCTCTGGCTTCAAAAAGCCATGGTTTTCCCAGTAACAGGGGGTAGGATATACCATAAGAGTTTGGCTTCACCACCAGATAGGTTAGCCAATAATCTTTTCTAGCCACTGTAGTCTTCACATATGGGAGATGCTCTGATCCGCCAGTCTGATGAGCCATTGGGTTGGTTGCACACCTTGTAGGCCTAGATCCTTCATTGTCACATCCGTCAAAAATGTTCACTGATGAACCACCATCAATCAATGCATTTGCAATGAAGCAGCCTTCTATCCACACGCCAGTCTCTGGGGTACTCGGATCTAGGAAGGCGTTAGCCACATCCAATTCTTTTACGGGCTCTGGAGCTTTATTAGACTTTATTGCTATTGAGGGAGTAATCCTTAATCCACGTCTTCTTGTCAGTATACTTTTGAACCGTTTTTGGCAACTGGGAGACAACATCAATAATTGTCGGAATGTGAGGTTTGGTTTAAAGGTATCTAGATATCTGACCAGATCGTATTCCTTAATAGGATCCACTGGCTTCTCTAATCGGTTAGGGAATGGGGCAACACCCATTTTCATTTTCCCTCTTTCTTCCAACATAGGCATCATGGGAACTTCTTCTGCCACTTGTGGCACCTCCTCCTCTTCTATCTCCTGGACCTCTGGTCCTGTCTCTAGAACTGTCTCTGTAACTCTCTGTGGCACTGTAGTGCTCTGTACGGCACTGTCAGGCTATGTTCTATTCTGTTCTTCTGGTGGAAGATTGAACTTCACTATTCTTGCAGGAGGATTATTTTCTTTTTGGATAGGTGGTTCCTTCTTCTTTGCACGCGTGATGGCAGCAACTTCCAATTCCACTAAATTGGAGGTAGGCTCTTGGGCCTTGGTCGGACTATCAGTAGCACTGTTTTTCACTGGGGCTGGGCTTGGACAGTCTTTTGCAGTGTGACCTTCTCCTTTGCATCGACTGCATAAGGGCTTGTAATCCACTAACCTTCTGGGATTTGGACAATTTGGTGAGATGTGTCCATTTTCTTCACATTTGTAACACTCCACTTCTGATCTCTGACCACCTCCAAACTGTCTTCCTCTGTAACTTTGAGAAGGAAATCTTCTGGGTCCGAAATTAGGACCAAACTCCCTAGGCTTGGGTCCAATATCATGTGTTGTCATTTTGGATTCCAGCAAGTTTGCGTCTTCTTCCTTCCTTCTCCTATCATGCATCTCCTTCAGAGAGCAAATGTCCTCTGTATGGTTCTTCCACAAACAGTAGGAACAGAAAGCTCCAGGAATGGTTGGTTTTCGTGTGCATTCAGTGGCTAAATGGCCTGCTTGATGACACTTACCACACCAAGTATTTGACCGCATCACATCTCTTACTGCTCCTGCAACGTTGGATATGCTAGCGGTATTCACTTTCAGCATCTGTAGTTGCTCTGTAATCACATCCATCAACTCCTTTTTGATATTTGCAACTGAGTTGGATAAGTAATCCTTCAAGCTTTCTCCTCCTGAGATACTGGCAGTAGGGTTTTGAGGAGTCTCTGTAATCACTGCATAAACATGTTGGGCTGGTGCAGAGGGATCTCTGTTCTGATTCTGATTCAGAGCTCATGTTTGAACTTTTGGATGTTGGTTCCAGTTAGCAGGGTTCCACTGTTGCTGTTGATTTGGCATTAAGGAAATTGGTTGGACCATTGTTCGAGAGGCATTGATTGTGGCCACTGTGGATTTGGTGCACTGTATTGTGATACTGGGGGCATCTGTTGGTAGGGGTAGGGAACTGTCCCTGGGACTGCATTCGTTGGGTACATCATTCCTGGCACCAGAGGAGGTAGGACTCCTCTTCCTGGATTCATCGCCAATCTAGCTTCCACTTCATCGTACAGTCTTGCACCTTCTGTTGTAGCTTGCAGTGTGGCTGGTCTTTGCAGCTCCACAAACTTACGGACTTCTGGTTGTAATCCTCTGACAAACACCCCCTTCTGAATGCCATCATCTAGATTATGGTTAGTCCATCTCTTCAGGATGGATTCCATTCGTGAGACATAAGCTTCTACTCTTTCTCCAGAGGACTGACTTAGGTTCATAAATTCCTCTCGCATCCGCTCTTCAAAACCTTCACGCCTGAATTTAGTGAGGAAGGCCAACTTCAGGTCGTCCCATGTGCCAAAAGTTCCTGCTGCTTGTCCGCCCCCTTGAAAGTGGCGAGGAATATTGCTAACCAATGCAAAGGGGTTCTGGCATTGTTAGCCACACATGCTACCATAAACTCTGCTACATGAAGATCGGGGTATTCATTGTACTCTCCCTTAAAAACTGGCAATGGAACTACATTCGTTGGCCTATCATCAATATTTTCAGGACGGATCTGGCTTGGAAGTGGACCTCCAGCAGGAGGAGGAAGGGCTTGATGTGCCATTGGGACTTCTGTAAAGAGTTCCGCAAGGGCATCAAAGGCGGCTTCTGCTGCAAGCTCATTCTCAGCCTTGATTTTTGCTTTCTCTCTTCTCACGTACCACTAGACTCGTTCTAACACTTGCCTCTTTATTGCGTCATTCATCAGGGGGTTGGTTCCACTATGTTGTTAGTACTCCATAGAGGATTAACAGAAGGCTTCAGTCTCTGGAGGACTCTCTTGCCAACATTTCTTCTACTTCTTCCTTTTCAACGTCTCTGAATTCTGCTTTCATGCCACTGCACAGAGGAAGGTATTCGGTTCTGAAGGTGTCAAAATGCATACGTCTAAGCATTGTGGTGGTGCCATCATCATAGTAATGCCAGCTTCTGATGGTTTCAACAGTGTATGTTGTAAAGAACACTCTATCTACCAACTTCCAGTGGGTTGCCAATTGAACAAATAGAAGATTATCAGTGCACCAAGCATCCCATGTATCTTGATGTTGAGCATCCACGAATAAATTCCAACTCTTTTCCTTCTTGTCTTTGTGAACCTCTACAGACCAAGACTCCTGAAGTTTCTTCACAATCTCCCATTTGATGATGTCTGGAAACTTCTCAATGAATGCCAAATCTTCCATGGATGGTCATTCTCTCTATTTCTGCTCTTCAGTTTATTCCCAAACAGTTTGCCACCAAGATGCAAGTTTATGCTGCTTCAACAGGAAGAGGAAGCTGTCCACCACATAGAGCATGCATCATGATGGTGATGTGTTTCCGCCATTGTGGGATGAACTTCTTGTGAAAAGTGGCTTTGATTATGAGAAATTCCAACTCTTCAGTGGAAGAAGGAACTTTACAAACATCCATTGAATTCTTCTCTTCTTGGCAATGTCATTTCCTTCATTTTCAACCTCTTTTTGTGCTTGTTGATGGCAAGTTTCCCCGGCTGCGCACCAAAAACATGGTGCCCCAAGAGGAACACCAAGGAAAAGGGAATTCTCTTACAAGAAAATCTATCTTGTAACATCAACAAGCTTGTTTATTATGTTTTATATGATCACAATGAAGAAAAGAACACCAGGTACAACAAATCTTCATACAGCATCATGTAGATCTCCCACGGATTTGATAGAATCAACCATATTCTTCAATATCTTCACAAAATCCATCAATATCACAAAGAAAGCAAAGGAATACACCATCTTTGAATGGAAATACATCACATAGTATTCATCTTCAATATCTTCATAGTCTTCTCTCTCAATCTCTCACATACAATCACTTTGTTTTAGTAGAATTGACTATCTCTGACTCTCTCTCTCTCCATCAATAACACATCATATCCTCACTACAATCTCTCATAATCACTTTCAATAATCCTTCTTAGGTCGTGGATACCCCTCCCAAGAGGTATGTCTGATATGAAGAGTCATCAGAGCCAGTACAGTGTCTTTTCATAGCTCACTACTGTCACTTCACTCCAGTCTTCACTTGAGTCTTCAGCAGCTACTTCTTTCAGCTCTTTTACACTTGCATTCACCTCTTCCCAAGGCTAGAAAACTTTCCCAAGCTACACTCTCATTCATCAGAACACATACAAAAGCATACAAAACAGTCACAGTACAGTACCAGAACAGCTACAATACAGAACAGAACAGAAACAGAAGCTCTACAGAAGACCTACAAAAGGTTACAGAAGGTCATCAAAACCACATAACTCACACTCAAACCATTCCAAACTCTCAAAAACTATTCAATAAGCTTTCACAATATCTCAATCTTCATCAATCATCAATCCATCCCTCCTTATAGAAGACAATCAGAACAAAACAGAAGTTATACAGAAGGTATACAAAACCAATCAGAACCTATCAGAACATCACAGAACCTCATATCTCCACTGATAAACATCATGAACTTCCAAAACACAATCAATATCATCCAAAACACTCTCAAACCACTTCCAAACCAATCAATCATCTCATAAAATCAACCATTCAGCTCTCAAAAACAACAAAAATCAACCAAAAAACAAGTCATTTCAACACTCAACACTCATCTTTGTTTCTTATTCTTTACTATGATAGAATAATAAAGGGAAGGTAGGTCACATTGTGATTATTGAAAGCTCCCATACACAGATCTTGCTCTCTATTGTTCAAACCTCCATAGCTCTTGCTCTTTCTTTCACTTTTGCTCCTCTCTCACTCCATGCTTGACACTACTAGTCATGTATGAATATGCTTTCCTTTGGGACTTGAGCTTTGATTCTAAGCTTTCTTACATCCATATTTACAGAGATTGCATGGTCTATTGATTTCTTATTTTACATGCTTAGATGCATATACCATTTACATACTTCTAAATTATTATTTGGTATCTTTGGACTTCTAGATGTTATGACATACATGTATTAAGCTTGATTTGCTCTTGGATACTTTGGTTCACTTCCTATGGGAGAAATTTTAACTTTTATTTCAAAGATTGGCTTTTAGTCTCTCATTTATGGTCATTGGTTTATATAAACATTGTCCTTGCAATTATAATCATTATGGGATGATTTTCATTTGATTTTTTGGTTACCTGATACTTCCTCCTCTCAAATGAGTTGTCTGTTATGGATACATGCTTTGATATGTATTGAGTTTCACTGTTTATGAGTAGTGAATTGGTTGCAACTTGGTAGATCTCTCTATTGGTTGGAGATCTCTTACGCACAGTTGACTCATGTACTTTGTTATCCCTTGGTTTGGGAAACATTTATAAATCTACCACTTTTCTAGTTCTTTAACAGCATTTGGTACTTGGAATTGTATTCTCTTTGTTGGTCACTGCTAGTTGTATTGTAAGTTTAATTGGAATCTAGACTTTCCTAGCAGTGGGAGCATTTTATTTTGGACATTTGTCTAAAATTGAGTTTTCATTTACTATAGTTTTGTGGATAGACTCCTAGACTTCATCTTTGAGCTAGTTTATTGAGTGCAAACACTTATTTTGGCACTTCAGTGCTTTTATTTTGTGGATAGCAATACAATGCTTTGTACTACTCCTTTGTATACACTTTTGGCACAATTTTGAGACTATTTTGCTAAAATACAACCCATACTCTCTTTATTTTGTAGCAATTACAACATGTGCTTCTAGTGTGTCTAGTGATAGTGCTATCTTTAACATTAACAAGTTGGATGGCAACAATTTTAACTACTAGAATATACAAATTTGGCAAGCTTGGGTCAAAAGAAGCAAGTTAAGCCATTGAATTGCAAAGGCATAAAGACAAAAGACCTTGATATTGACACTAGGGAGAAACTTAATTAGCTATGTAAGTCCACGATTATTTTGTCTTTGTCTAAGTAAGTTTATTTTAATGTCATTGAGACTATTGCTTATGCATGGCAATTGTGGAAAAAGATATGTGAACTTTATGATAAACAAAGCTCAGCTTCACAATTGTACTAGCTCAAGAAGATTCTGGACCTTTGTATGAAGGAAGGAACTCTTTTGATGACATATTAAGTCTAACTTCTTGCTTGTCACTCTCCTTGAGTCATTGGGCACATTTTATACTGACATAAGCTCTAATGCTCCTAAGGGTGGCTTTACATGCTCAGATGTAGAGAGAGCTTTACTCACGAAAGAGGTTAACATGAAGAATGTTGATGCAACCCACACCTCTCATACTTGCATAGTTCGAGGCTATTGTGGTGCTAGAGATAGCAATAAATGTCGTAGTAGAGATCCATACAAAACAGGTCTAAGTTTAGATCTCTCAGTAAGCTCGCAGTAAATCACACAGCCCTAAGTCTTCACGTACATACCATTATTGCATGCAGCATGGATACATACGGCCATATTGCCATAAGATATACCAAGATAGGCATTTTAAAGGCAAAGGAAAAATGCTAGATAATGGTAAATCATCAAATGATCAACACATCACTAAATCCACTGTCAAGATTGAAGAGATTAATGCATTGGAATATAAGTCATATGACTGCATATTGGCTACTTCTTCACTTCCTGCCACACAGCTGACTAGCCTCATTCTCTCAGTGTTGATTACTAGATTCATGGGCTTCATTTCATGTGACCCTGCATCATTATTGGTTTTACACCTATTGTACTATTTCAGGTTCTATATGACTCAAGGATGATCATGTATGTGACATTATTGGCATATGTAATGTTCACTTGCAATTTCCTATATGTATTTCCTTTGTTTTGCATGATGTGCTATGACGAATAGCCTTATTTATTCTAGACAATTGGATGATACTTGTTATCATGTTTCTATTGGTGATTCTTCTTGAAAGATTACTCATGGAAACCTCATTTTTGCTAGAGGTGCCAAAGTTGGCAATCTTTACCCCTTGCTTGTTTTTGGATCTATGGATCATATATTAGCAATCACTAATCTTCCTCATGTATCTATGTGGCATTATCATGTTGAACACATGTCACTTAAACAAATGAAAGTTTTGACTCATTTACAGTGTCTCATGTCCTTGAACTATTCGTGTTTTGATCCTTGTGATAGTTGCTTATATGGTGGGCAGACTCATAATGCTTATAAGAAGCTTGGCTCTATGCACATGGGTGAGACATTTGGCTCTTGTTCATTCTCATGTTTGTGGTCCCATGCCCTACTAGTACCAAGTATTTTATTGCATCTAATGACGATTTTTCACATAAATCTTGGGTCTATCCCATAAAGCAAAAATCAAATGTTTCAACTACTTTTCTGTGCTTTGTTACTTTGGTTGAGAACCAATTTGGACATAGACTCAAATTCCTAAGATCAGATAATGGAGATAAGTATGTATCCATGCTTTTGAGCAATTCTATGATGATCAAGGTACTGAGAGTCAGTTGACCACTCCTTATATCCCACCCCAAAATGATGTTGCCAAGTACATGAATAGGACCATTCAAGAGAGGACTCATAGTATGCTCAGTGCCATGTAGGCTTACCCCATATGTTTTACACTAAGGTATTTACCAATGTAATTCATATGATTAACAAATTCTCATTCACTGATCTTGGTGATAGAGTTGCACAGAAGATATGGTCTATTAAACCTCCTTCATATGCACACTTGATTCTTTGGATGTGAGGCATTTTGCCATATTCCCAAAGACAAGCAGAATAAGTTGGATCCAAAGTCTGTCAAATGCATCTTTCTTAGATATAGTGATGCAAGTGAGATGAGATATCATCTTTGAAATCTAGAAGCTAGGACATGTATCAATAGCCATGATGTAATGTTTCATGAGTATAAGATGCATAAGAAACATGAGCAAGTGATTGAGGTGTGTACGGTGATCTTTCAAAATGAACTTCATGTTAATGTATACTCAACCCCCTTAGACGACTTACAAATGTTGTTAATGCTCTAGTGGCCAAGATCTATCTGTTGTGTAAAATCATATTGATAGAGAAGACATGATATGCAAGCTCCACATCCAATTTTGCGATGCTCTACTAGAGTCCCGCATCCTCTTGGCCATCATAAGCCCTCTGTAGATTACACCATGTCAACACATTCTTTTGAGCCCTTACTTTTAAGAGGACTATGCTCAAAGGTGACAGTTCTTCTTGGGAGAGCGCTATGCAATCTAAATTTGACTTATTACAAATAAACCATATGTGGGATTTGGTTTCCCTACCTATTGAAAAACATGCATTGCTATGTAAGGTGGTGTATAAGCTGAAAGCACCCCTAGTCATCCTAAGTTGGCATTAAAAACTCATTTGGTTATAAAGGGTTTTAAACATGAAAAGGAAGTTGACTTTGATGAGATCTTCTTTACCATGGTCAAAATGACTACTCTTCGCTTAATTTTAGTCTTAGTTGCATAGTTAGATATGGACTTGCATCAAGTGGATGTTAAGACAGCGTTTCTACATGGAAGCCTACATAAGGATATTCATACACAGCAACCTAAGAGCTTTATGGAAAAGGAAAAGAAACATCTAGTGTGCAAGTTTGATGCCCTTATTCTTGTAATATATTTGATATGTGTCTCTACATGAAGAAGATAATGATAGCCTTAGTATTTTGGTACTCTATGTTGATGGTATACTAATCTCTAAGAGTGCTCATGATAAGCCAAATGCTTTAACTCAACTCAAGAGGAGCTTTGAGATGGACATAAAATATGCTTCACATATACTTGGTATGGATATTATATGCAATCACTCTAAGGAACTCCTCTACTTGTCATAAAAGAAGTACATTCACAAGATACTTAAATGATTTAATATGCAAGTTAGTAAACCTATTAGCACCCATTTATCTAAGGTCAATTAGGCCAATTGTCCACAATTAGATGATAAGAAGGCCAAGATGGCCAAGATTCCATATGCATCCACAGTGGATAGCTTGATGTACGTCATCATAGCCACTAGACCTGACATATCATTTGCAACAAGAGTTATGGCTCCTTACATGGTGATACCTAGTTGTAACATTAGGATACCATAAAAGGTATCATGAGATACCTTAAGGACACTAAAGAATTTTGTCTTTATTATAGGAGCCACAATACTAAAGTCATGGATTACATTGAATTAAATTACACCAAGACATGCAAATTGTAGAAAGTCCATCTTTGGTTATGTCTTCACCTTTGCTAGATTCAAATTCTATGAGTACCAAACATTTCATAAAGCCAAATCTCCGAAATGTTGAAAGAGAACAAATAGGTACATTATCATTACAATAGATTCATCGTAAAAGAGTCCTATAAGAGAATTCAACAATGTGTGTGTGTGTGTATGTGTGTGTGTGTGTGTGTGTGTGTGTGTGTTCACTAAACAATGCTTCATGAGCGTGGATATCTTCTCTCTAGGGTCCACTAGACTCAAAACCACACGTGTAGACATTCCTTAATGTTGATGGCTAAGCCTCCCTCTTCCTTGCATATATCTTTCTAGACCTACACATAAAGACCAACAAAACAATTGTATATACTCATAGAGATGCCAAATGCATCTTGCACTACCAATCATAAAGTCTTGTATTATCATCTTAATTAAAATTCCACACACACTCCCCAGTCATATAACAAGACTTGCTCATCTTCTTCTATTGTTCTAACCTCAAGCGTATTTCTTGTTTAAGATACCAACAATTGACCTTTTGACATCGCAATATCCTCTAAACTTTTATTTGAGTTGGCTTCTATTTTCATTTGTTAACCCTCATATATGTGAGAGAGAGAGAGAGAGAGAGAGAGAGAGAGAGAGAGAGAGAGAGAGAGAGAGAAACAAACTACTCTATGCTTGCTTTCTTGCTATGGTGAATCTTGGTGATCCCTGTTGTATTTATGTATCAATGAATTCATGTGCTTCTGTTTCATCTTTATGATAATTTTTGCCCCTAATTTTTGTTATTGTAACCAAAGGTTATATGTTTGCTCCTTCTCCCAAGCAATGAATTTTTTGGAATTGTCTATAATTGTAATGAATTGGCACTTCAAGTATTGACATCAAGTTTCCTTGCACTCTTGCCACTTGGACTTGGCCTTGGGCCTATTCATATGCATCTTGCAATCTCATAACATTTCATATTCTCAAAGCCTATTCACATCCATTTCGCAATATTGTAATACTCCGTCTCATTAACATATGTTCACACACATTTGGGCCCTTTATGCTTAGATTATATTTTTAATTCAACTTCTATTTCCTCTTCATTTACCAATGCTCCTCCATATTCTCACCAAGATTCATTCCACTCAATGAGCATAATTACACTCAATGAAAGTTGATGAGCTTGGTTCATAGCTAAGGCCTTATAGAAGGTGGCCAATGAGCAAGGGGACACTCTTTTCACACACAACTAAACCCCACACAAATTTTTGACATTGAATTCATTCAAGAACTAGGAGCAAGAAAATGCATGGCATATTTGACCTCGGTCTAGAACAAGCTACGAGCTATTTACAAGCAATAACTTTCTATGAGAGTTGACAATCTTCAACGCCAACTCAAGTGAGACCATGTAATATTTCCTAATGCATCAAGATTGTCCACAGCAAAACAACTCTTGCCTCCACTTCATTGATCATTGGCTTTTTCTTACTTCAACATTACATTGCAATTGTCCTTAGGCTTCAAATAATTGCTCTTGGAGCAAAGAGACAAATCAACCTCCATTATCTCTATGCTCATCAAGCTTGTGTTTCATTCCCACACTTTGTCCTTCTAACCATACGTTTAAGAGAGATTATCTTCAATCGACAACTCTTAAATGCGAATCCATTGTAAGATAATCAACAAAGTATAATAAAGTTATGGTCTAGTTGTACCTAAAGTCCATCCATAAGATAGCCAACTCCCCTCATTGCAATAGGAACCATGGAGATTATTTTAAGCCTTGATTGCTCCAATGCGAAACATGTGTCTGATCAATTTCACAATGTCCTTTAAACCTCTATAAGTGGTTTCACTACTTAGATAACTAGAATGAACCAATTGGTTAATATGAGGACAAAAGTTTAAACATTTCAATTTGGCACATCCTTCATCAACTCTAATCATGCACCCTCTTAAAACGCCCATTCTCCTCAAGCATACCCAAAAATTCCAATCCACCACTACATAAACTCCAATCATGCTCCAACATTCCAATCCACCACAATTACATCAACTCCAATCATGCACCTCTTAAGACACTCACTTCTCAAAATTGTCTTGACAATAGACCTTTCATAAAGGAAAGATTCATCTAGCTTACAACTTGTTATTGTCAAGATGGAGAGAGAGACATCACTTGCTATTTGCCAAAAGGAAAGACATGCTACATACTATAGAGTTGACTAGAAAAACATTCAAAAACCAACATCCTTCATGCTACAAAAATTTAGGAAGCTAAAGCTACAAATATTGTTAACTTTTAAAGAACGTAGCCTTGCGCCAAATGCTAGATACCTCTCAAATGGTAAATAGGAACTACAAAGTGTAACAAGATTCCAATTTCGTACAAAAACCTACAAGTCACCAAGGGACACACGACAGGCCAAAGATATAAATAATGAGCCAATGATAGCATCCATAAATTCAATATCTTGATGCAAATCCTTCATATATGAATTCATTGTGACACAAACCTCTCAAGGGACTTTTAGTATGGACTCAATCCTAATCCAAATAATATTGAAGTCTCTACATACTATTTAGAGCTAAAAATATTAGCATCTTGCATTTCATCGATTTTATTGGCCTTTGTTGGGAATTTGGGAGGATGCCTAAGTGGAAACCTAAGAGACATATCATTGGTTAGCTCAGTCATTAATTGCACACCTACACCTTAAGGAGAGAGAGATTGGAGGCACTCTAGTGGTCCGCCATAACCAATGTGATTTGTGCATTTTCTCATGCTTTGGTGTATAGATTCCATGGCATCTTTTCCATTCATTTAGTTCACGTGTTACTGTTTTTCTCGTTCATCTCTTTCAATGTTCATCAATCATTTCTACTACCTTCACATGTATCTCATTCTCACATAAACAAGGTCGACGAGTATAAAAAGGGAAGGGATGCTGGGATCCTCGTGGGTAGAGCCACTTGTGTTCACATAGAGTGTTCATGCAATCATGGCTCTTGTCCCTTGAACACGCATGTGGTGCTGGTGGCCTAAGGAGGATCCTAGTTGCAATCAAGATTATGTTCATTTGGTTCACCGATTTTCCTTGGGGTCCCTAGGAAATGCCTAAATTGTTTCGTGGCTAATATCCCTTGACGACTTTTCAGTCGCTTCAACCCCGCCCTTTTGGGCTTTCAAGTGTGTGTTTTTTTTTAAAGAACGGGTGATGAAATGGCTAACACTCTCCTTATCTGGGTGTCTCAAGAAAGGGTGCAGCAATAAATCTTAGATGATATCCTTTTATTTTGGTATTTTTGGCATGATAAGTGCAGCAATGGTCTACTCATCTTGCACTCTCAGACCTGAATAACATCTGAGAGTTGAGGGAAGGGCAGCCTTAGAAAAAAACATCGTCCAAAAAGTGCACAGAACCAAACAAGCAACAGACTTGAGACATTGAGATTAAAAACCATCTAAAGTAAGAAACATCAGCTCAGCTGCATAGATAAAGCTTGAACACTCATCAGCTCAGCTGCTACCAAAGGTTGATCTTTGGGGAAGTAACAGATACTTTCCCATTACTTTTCAAGAAACTTGAGATTCTCAAAAAGAGACTCAAATCAACTACTGCTACAAACTTTCAGCCTCCTTAAAAGTGAACCTTGTTGACCAGCATGTCAGAGACCCACTTCAATATTGTTGCAATCTGGGCAGTAGTAACACAGACACTTTCACAAAAAGAGACAGGCAACAATCAGCATTTAATCATCAATACACAAAATAAGAGATTTGAGCACCTATCTGACGACTTCATGGCCATTGTATCAAGGCTCCTGGACGGCGAGCAATGCTTGCACTGATTCTAATATGTAAAATTCTCAGAAAGGCTCATCAAGCTGGCAGATAGTGGAAACTCAATTTAGTACCATGAAGGCAAGACGGCTTCACTTCCTTACATGAAGAATGACAAGAATGTAGTAATAATAATTTCTATAGACTACAAAACTTAACCTGAGAAAATAGGTGCAGTAGTAGTTCAGATAGTCAGCAGCTCCTGAATGTGCAATACATCCCTGGTCAGAAGTTTCATAAGTACTAAACCTGTATTGAGATAATTTCAAGCACTATACCTTCTCTTTCTGCTTGAACAACTCTTCAACCTTTTTTACATAGTCATCTGTTATTTTCTGCTGACATTAAAGGATAATAAGAAGCCTCAAGAGTAAGGGCTATTTAGAGACAGACCACCTCAAACTTGTGGTTCTAGCATCTACATGAATTTAGTTACCAAGTAAACAGA
The DNA here is from genome assembly GCF_053477565.2 of Lygodium microphyllum. Taxonomy (NCBI): domain Eukaryota; kingdom Viridiplantae; phylum Streptophyta; class Polypodiopsida; order Schizaeales; family Lygodiaceae; genus Lygodium; species Lygodium microphyllum. The sequence continues at coordinate 8,900,604 of NC_141163.1, read as the reverse complement.
AAGGAGATTTAATCTGGTAGAACCTGCTTAGTGATCAAAACCAGATAGAAGAGGCTCAATTTACCATACCTGCATTGAGTTGGAAAGATCCTTTACATTAGCTGCAGAAATCTTCTTTTCCTGCCAGATCATAGATGCCAATATTTTAAGCCTTTATGCAAACAACTTGAACAAGCCAACTTACAATGCTCATTGCAGCTGGAGTTACAATGTGGATTCTCTGGCATCACAGTGCTTTGAAAGATGCAACAGAAGGCAAACTTAAAGCTGATTACAGTTACTGAAATGGAGGAAAATATTGCATAAACAAATAGCATATCAAAAAGAAAAAGTCACCTTTTGCAGCTTGTCATATGATTTTATTGCATCCCTTCGAATATTGCGGATTGCAACCTAGAGAACAGTCCTCTGTCACATAAAACAGCAAACCTATACGTGAACATTGAAAATTCATACTTTTTATAATGAGCATGAAATTACCTTTCCTTCTTCAGATAATTTTGATACTTGCTTGAGAAGATCCTGAAAATTTCAGACATGTCATAATTTCAGGCCGACAAGAAAAATGTTAATCACGAGTGACGCAAAGCAAAGTATGTCGATACAGTTGAAAGATCCTGAAAATTTCAGACATGTCATAAAATGTTAATCATGAGCTAGGCAAAGCAAAGTATCTCAATACAGTTAGAAACTGTTGACAATGAGCAACACATTATTGGGTGCAAATTTGAAATCTTACCTTTCTTCTTTCTGTTGTCAAGGGCGGAATAAATAGTCGAATAACACTTCCATCATTACTTGGAGTCAATCCAACATCCGACTTAGAAATTGCTCTCTCTATGGAGCTAAGACTACAAGTGGTGATATCTGGATGTTAGTAAAAAGTAATTTAAGATGTTGACACACATAAACACCCATGGGCTTTAGAAAAACTGCTTACGTGGATCTGTCAAACGGTTGTATAAGAATACTGCTGCCATCAGGAGTGCTCACTTGTGCAACACTGTTCAAGGGAACAAGGCTTCCATAACATTCCACCTGTATCCATGAAATATAATGCCAAATCATTACACAAATCATAATCCCAACAGAAATGTAATTTTCAGGTATTACAGCTTTCAACAAGTGAAAATGGAGTCCAAAAACACCACAACATATATTCAAAACAGGAGAATTAAAAAAGATACCTCAATCCGATCAAGTAAAGATGGACTAGCCCTCCCTGTCCGTATAGTATTGAAATTACTTTTTACAGTTTCTAGTGTCTTCTCCATTCGGTCTACCTGAAACCAAGCAACAAGCATACAAGGTCAGTCATGCAAGCATAAGTAACTTACTTCAATGTTTCTGTATTTACTTCAATCATCCATTGTTAACTAAAATGAGTGCAAAGTGAGCAGGGACAGGTATGTAGTCAGCTTGAAACCTGCTGTTACAAACTGAGCTAGAGCAACAATATATCATACTGCAGCTTTGACATCAAATGACTACTCTTTTACGGCCAGTGCTTGGAAGTGATCGATTATAGAAAGGTATGTTTCATTCCTAGATCATAGAGAACTTAATGGCTCATGGTAATTTTTCTCAAGGTAATCACAGTTCAACTTGTATAGTCTTTTCCATGATATTATACATCAAAATGTTTCCACACTGTGGATCTCTTAGATGATCTTCCCCAAGAGACGACAAGAGAAGACCTTATTCATGTGCTTTTTTTGCGGAAAAATGGTGGCTAATTATATTACTCAGAAGATGTTTACATGACATACATGTGCTCAAAAATCTAGCTTGTCTTGGTATATGGATTCCATTTCCCAAGTTCTCTGTGCAATGTTCTTTCTTTCTTGTGTTGTGCAGTCTACTACAGCAGTCTTCTACACTTCCATCGCTGCATCCATTTCTGACCGTTCTGTACAAGGTTGTGATGCATGACACAATTTTCATCATCGAGGCAAGTTTCGGTGCTGTGGTCAGCTTGGATGCACTACCCATCCAATAGGTATTGGATCCCACTGTAGAGCGCTCTGAGATGTGGGAGACCATTGGGAACCTCACAAGGTGGCACATTGTCAAATGACTTTTGGCGGCAAGTGCCTCTTAGTATATGGACCTTGGTACAGCTTTGGACTTCCATCATCTTTTGCTCATGCGGCAATTCTCTAGCTCACCAAGAGCTCCTCATCATTTTTTGCTCACACAAGGCGACCATGACATATTCTTCAAGATGCAAGTGGGTAGCCCTAGGTGGTGGTATACTCTTCCTCCATGGCTCATTGCCCTTAGTACAAAAACAACATGAGTCGCTAGTTGTGTGTGCACTAGCACCAACTCCCTCTCCCCAATGGAACATACTGTGGAAGTATGCATAGTGATACTATCTAGAGGAGGGAGCACCAACCTATAAATAGGCTACAAATATGCACAAGTTGGCCATAAATCTTGGGCCAATAAAGTACAAGCCAACCAACATAAAATGTACCAATCGGCCATACAATAGGCGCCTAAACCCTGGCAACCACATCACAGTGAAAAGAAATGTGCCCAACCTACTCAGACATACGCAGACTCACACATGAACTAATTATATCTGCTAACCCCCTCTCATGCACACGATCATCCTGTCACCAATGCCGCAAGGCATAAATGACCATGGATTTCCCTTCTTTGGCTAGACCACCAAAGTGTGCCCTCATGTAAGCTCCAACTAGAAACCAAAGCCGCTCTCTATCAAATAGCTCATCATGAACCTAGATGTCAATCCTAGCTCTAGGACTTCTAACTACCTGACTTTTAGTCAATGCATTAGGGAAATCCCTCTCTCTAAATCCTATGCACCTATATAGAAGTATAGATGAGGCTTGACCATCCCACCTCACCATCCTCTCACACTCCCTCTAGCACTGGATAGTTGTGAGGGATAACCTGCATCACTTGTACTAGCAAGCTGGAAGGAAAACCCCTACAGCCATCATTGGGACCGCATGGATGGAGCTGAACCTGAACGTGTAGATGATAAAGACTTGTCAATAGAGTCATCACCCTTCGTCATTATCTGCCCTTCTCCTTCCGCAAAGCTGCTAATATCTTGCAGTCCTTCTGGAGATGTCCCTTCTTGCCACAATAATAGCACTGAGACTTCTTCTTCTTCTTCTACTATATGTCACCCCTCTTTGATGTTGAAAAATGGGAGGCACCAAAAGAGAGCATCCTCACTAAAACCTAAATCTGAACACAACATTTCTTCTTCTGTATGTCACCCCTCTATGAAGTTGAAACATGGTAGGCACCAAGAGATAGCATCCTCGCTGAAACCTGAATTTGAACACAACACTTCTCCAATTTAATACTTTGTAGATTATTAAACAATATATGCAAGCTGATCTACAAAAACAGAATAAACAGAACCTATCAAAACACAGCCACCACAAAGCAAAACACAAAGTTTGCAGCCAGTAAAGACCACAACCAGCCTGAAAACACTGTCACCTAGCCCTACACAAGAGGAGAAAGTCAAATCGCAGAAGCTGATCACAAATACACATGCAGGGACAGCATTAAATGCAGTCATACTGCATGAAAACTGGTCCTCACAGCCTGCAAACACAAAACACACATTGCTGCAGGCTGGGTTAGACAAAAACAGGCTGAAGATTGGCAGCAGGTTGGTTTCCTAGGCTGAAGAACACTGGCAGCAGTTCAGGACAGGTCCAAGCAGCAGCAGACATTGTAAAACACAGACTTGCAGCAAAAGACATTAGAACCACAGGACCTAACATGGACATCTGATACCATGTCAAAAGCAGATGCAACAATGGAAGCATAGAAGACTGCTGCAATAGACTGCACAACACAAGGAATAAGAGAAGAGAGAAACACTACAATGGAAAGAAGAACACTAAACAAAGAACTCAAGAGATGCTCAGGAAATGAAATCCATATACCAAGATGTGAGACAACACAAAAACAATGTGAGTTGCTGGCTGTGTAGGCACTAGCACCAGCTTCCACTCCCCAACAGAACCTACTGTGGAAATATGCAGAGTGATACTATCTGCAAGAGGGAGCACCAAGCTATAAATAGGCTACAAACATGAACAAGTCAGCCATTAATCTCAAGCCAATTAAGTGCAACTTGACCAACATAAAATGTACCAGTCGACCAAGCACTTAAAACTTGGCAACCACATCACAGTGAAAAGAAATGTGGCCAGTCCACTAGGACATGCACAAACTCACACATGAACTAACTATATACTAACAAATAAGTGGCGGCCCTAGCTAACTACCGACCAAAAAAAAGTCCCGCCAAGATATGCACCCCATGTTGGGCACCACATGGTGGAGAATATGGCAAAGCTCCTCTCCAAACCAACTATGCTGCCTTGCATGACCAAATGCAAAGCTTTGGAATTTTCAAGTGCTGTAATGGGCAGCACTTGCAAACTCCATCTTGTTGCATCTAAGCCAACCAGCTCCCAACAGCCAAAGCCTAATGGGCAAAAAGCCAAAGGAAATATGACACACACTAAGGCCGTTAGCTATGCCACAAGTGCCAATAGAAAGTCTATATCCATGATGTTGTCTTTTGTTCAATGCCTATTGTGCAGCTCTAAAATGTAGTGTTTCACTCAAAAACATTTCACCTTTGGGCAGGTCCTAAGTGAAACGCCAAGTGAAATGGTTGAATAATAGATACGGGATAGTTTTCTTTATGAACAATCAATTCAAACTTACACTTTCATACCATGCAAATCCTTTCATGTGAACACATAATGTTTTCTCAGATGGTATCCTATATACAAAGTATGCAAAAACCCTAAAGAAAGCAAGAGAAAAAAAAATCCATTTAAATATCATGTTTCAAGCAGCTGTTTTGCCAAGGGTGTTTTGTGTTTCGGAGAAACATTTCAAGTGTTTCGGATGTCTTGTGTTTCAATGCCAACGAAACGCATTTCACCATTACCATGCCTGCAAGGCCTTTCCACATCTAGCCACCCAGTGTAGGCCCCTGTACCATTAGCTTACCCAATAAGGCCAAACTCTGGTACTCTAGGTCAATAATCCCTAGCAACCCCCCCCCGGGGGAGCAATGCCCGATGATACGTGCCCAAGCCACCTTGGCATAGGAGTCCCTAGACCCATCTGAACCGGCCCATAGAAAATTTTGCACCATGCAACATAGCTATACCACACATGATGAAGACAAACACTAAGGCCATGCCCGCAACAGAAAGGCGAACTATGCTCCAATAGGTCAGCTTCTGCTTGATGGAGTCAAGTACCAGAATGAATTGCTGGGCTGGAGTAATGTCCAGCTTATTCATATGCTAATCCTAACCTCTTAAGGTTTGCACTTAGATCTTACACCATGGGGTTAAAGTCACTTACATAGACCATTTTTGCTAGTGTCCCTCTCACATACATACAAATAACACTCATAACCAGCAGGGTGTTATGCCTTCAGAAGATATATCAAGAAAGGCTGTAAACAACCTTACCCATTGGCTCACACTGACTAAGACAATCCTGCAAGTTAGGCTTCAAAAAATAAGATGAAACATGAATTGATATTTTCCAAAGATTTCTCACCTAAATGGCTATGGTAAGGTTTGGTAACCGACCCTCTGACAGACTCTGTTACTGCAGCATATCTAGGCTTAGGTTCGGGTTCTAGAATCATTAAGTTTTTGGTTTGTAAAAGTTTCATTCTAGCATCATTTTCTCCTTATTTTGTATCTTCCCTAGGGATGTTAATACAGAAAATGATTAGGTAAACACAAACATAGGAAAAGAAAACAAACAAACAACTTTTTACCACTCCAGCTCATGTTTTTTAAAGACTAACAATGCACCAACTGTTCTCACTGTTTTTTGACTAACAATGGACCAACTGTGCTCACATTTTGACTACCCACTTGCATTAAAATGTTGAGCAGGCACTTGACTAAACAAAATCCAAATTTGGATTTTTCTTCTATGTCAGAGAAAATTGAGGGCTTTCCAGGAGGGATGATGAGCTGCTGGAGGTGAGTTGGCTGCCACCATCTCTTGTCCTCATGGCACTGTCTGGACAGATAGCTGGTGCAAATTTTGCTTGCAAGTAATCATGTCACAAATGCATGAACCCAAACTGAAACTAACATTCCAACACAAATATGATGGTGCAGACTGGGTAGTGAAATTTGCACGAGTCACCCCACATGTAGACTGGCCACTAGACTGTGGAGCACCAAGTTGGCCTTGAAGAGCACTATATGTCAATATCCAAGCTCATCCTATAAGTGGGTGCAAGACTCTGTGTAACATCCCAACGCACTGTGCAAATCATCGCAAATGTAAAAAAATTCAAACACTTCCAGACCACTGTAAGGAAACGCAATGGTCAATGCAAGTTTCTTGGCTTCGAAGTTCTGAAATTTCCATCAGCAAACTGCTATTAAACCCTTTCTATTTGGTCATTCATAACAGTTTACTGTATCATTCATAGATTTGGACAATTTCTGCAAGAGAAACTGGACCAATAGCAAATTTATTAGACGGCTCAGTAATATATAACGTAGAAAAAACATTCAGAATTAAAATGATGCAACATATATTATCATTATCAATCTGTTGTTACAGTGGATTTCCCACAAATCAAGGTAAGACTGATCTTAAAACTGAGAACGCACAGCATCTTCTTCAATCAGTTGCTTTTCAGCCTCAATGTCTTCAGTAGTTGCTGCCCTGCAAGAGATTGTTTTTCATTAAATTTTTTCAGTGTATACAGCAAAATACAGATTGGTGAAATAGAAATTCCTTTTGATTTGAAGTTACCTTACAAATCTTGAGGACAGCTGCCATCTCATCCATCCTGACCAGCGAATTGATGTCACTGCATGTTGAGGAAAATTGCACTGTTTGAATCTCCAGGGCACATGCACTGATCTGCTATAATCCTTACCTATAAATTTTTAATCAAAAGGGGCCAAGATTTATTCTTCTACAAAATACAATAGAAATGACACACTGATCTGAGTCTCATTCCAGGCAGAAAGTTTGATAAGTTCATTACTTCAATACTGCTCAAGAAAACAACTTTGTAATGTCAAATGTCATAATTTTCTATCTAGAATTTTTCAAGAAAACAACTTCATGTTGGAAAATGTCATAATTTTCTATCTAGAAAAATGACATTCAGACTAGTATATAAGTGATACTAAAAACATTTGCCAAGCTCCAAATTCACAAACTATATGCAAAAATTACAGTCATCACAACATTTCAAGGTATATAAACTTGAATAATTTCAGTGTAACCTACCTTGCATTGACTTTTAGTGTATCTTAACAATATCATAACTTATAAACTATGTTGTATATTATCGCTGATCTGCAAAGCACCCTAACAAATCTGAAAAAGTGGGAAAACACAAATGATGATTGCGCATTTGAAAAGGACCTGCTTGTCCAATCAGGACAAAAGAACCCCCAAGTTACACACAAGTGCACCTTCCACAGGTTAATGGAGAGAACCAGTGTTACCAAAACATGATATTATAAGGCAAAAAATCTAACGACTATACAAGAAAATTTTAACATAATAAAAAGGTTTAATGATTTGTGCACCTTTGATGCGGCAGCACTCTCCTAATTAACCAAGGATTTTTGTACTTAATTCAGGGCATTTACTAGTTGGACTTTTACCCACTAGCATTTATGAATACTTGTCAACCAGAATTTGCAATTGGACCAGTCAAACATTCATCATGTATTATCCATTATTATCAAAGTTGGCACTCCAATCAAATCCATTAAATGCATTAGCCATCGCAAAGCTTCATCAAAAGAAGACAGGAAATATGGCCAAGTGCAATAAATGTCTCATGGGCCCACACTAAAAAAGCCAGACACCTCCATAATGTTGGAGATAAATGGTACTAGGCCTACACGGGCAGAGACAGACAAACACGACTGAAAGAGTGCTAGAGCTCCAAATCTCCCCAATTGACTCAAACTTACACTCTCAACTACGAGATGAACATACAAGAAGGACATGAACATTCAATAAACATGACTAATAACACCCCCTGTCATATCTCGGTGGTGACAATGCCAAAAAACCCAGATGATGAAGCCTCAAAGGAAAGAAAGGAGCCTTCATGAACATCTCAGCAGCATTGTCCTTCATTGGACAATACTCCAGCTCCAGCTCACCATCAAAGAGACAATCCCAAACATATTGAATCGTAGTAGGACACCTTGAGAAGGGCCAAGGAATGTGGGAATGGGGGAACGTGTACCACACCTTGGGAAGGGCCAAGGAATGGGGGAACCTTGAGGGAGAATGTCCACAAAGGGGAACATTCTATTAAAGGTTCTTCCTAAGGGAGCGTTGGTGAGATCAAATGCTAGCACAAGAAACTAATACAAACCAAACGTTGTCCTGATGTTGTTTTATGAATATCTTGAAAAGCAATCCTTATTTGACGGTAGCCACTCTAAGGTGAGGAACTAGGTCTCATTAAACCTTTCTCCAAGAGCTCCTTCACTTACTTCATAATCTCCTATTGTGGTGTTGGACTCACATGATAGGGTGGTCTATTTGGAGGTGAGATACCAATAACAAGGTCAATGTGATGATCACGGTTGCATTCCGTGTTTGTAAATTTCATACGGTACCGTACAGTTTTTGTGCATTCATACCCAAAAAAAAAGATTGTTTAAAATGACTTAAATGTTGTTTTATGAATATCTTAAGAAGCAATCCTTATCTGACGGTAGCCACTCTAAGGTGAGGAACTAGGTCTCATTAGACCTTTCTCCAAGAGCTCCTTCACTTGCTTCATAATCTCCTATTGTTGCGTTAAACTCACACAAGAGGGTGGTCTATTTGGAGGTGAGATCTCAATAACAAGGTCAATGTGATGATCAGGGTTGCATTCCGTGCATGTATGGTACACCTTATGTTTTTTCCGCATTCAAATTGTTTCAAAAAAAAGAGATTGTTTAAAATGTCTGTTTGTGCATCTTTTGAAAATTTGCCCCTTATTTGGGCTTGTTACACATCCCACTTCTCTTCTTTCACACTCCTCCCTCTTTCATACTCCTCCTTCCTCACCTCAACCCTTATAAAAGGCTAGCCCCCTCCCCCAATCTCACCAAAAACAATCAACCTCCATCTTTATGAATCTCCTTCTCTTGAGCTCAACTTTCAAGCCACTATCTTCTTCAATCACCCTATTGTCTCTCTCCCTTTCCCTCACCTTCTCTTCCTCCTAACCCTATTCCTCTCCCTCTCCCTAATCCTTTTTCACCTTCTCTTCCTCTCCTCTTCCTATCCCTCACCCTCTTCCCCCTCCCTTTCCCAAATCCCTCTTTCTCTCTCTCTCCTTTCTCCTCATTCTTCTCCACAATGCCTAGATCTCTTCATGATCTATCTTTAAGTCACACATTTTACATGTGTATAGGCTGATTTTATATATAGTTTATATGCATTTTTTAAATGAACATACGAAACAACGTATTTTATTCTTAAATTTTTTGTGTTCTCCATACCAGACATTTTCACATATTGGACATATCATACTATACATATGAAACCACCCTAGTGATGATCTTCTAGCCTCTCTGGAAGTAACTCGTGAGGTAAAGTGTTTGCAAAACAATCTTCAAACTCCTTTAAGAAACTCATTCACTCCTTGTTCATATCTGAGATGAACTCTTCAATTCTAGACTCTTTGACAAAAATTAGGTACGAGGAAATAGGCTTTTTCATTGGTTTACAAATTTGTACATGGGATAAGATAGGAATAGAGTTTTTTCCACTCCCACATTAAAATATATATTTTTACCCTTAAAAGGAAATCTAAATTTGTTTTGATTCCAATCAATGGCTCGACCTACTCTTTCTATAGGGGTATCCCTAATATAACATCACAATGACCACGATTTCCCATGATAATACTCTCATGATCTACATAATCTCCTATCTCAATCCGTAGTTTTCCAAAAAAAGGAGTAACATGAGACTTCATTCCTTGAAAAGCAACACCTGGCATTTTTGGTATTCCAAACCTTTCCTTTGGTAGATGTAGAGCTTCAACAATCCAAGGATGGATATAATAATATCTAGCCCCTATATCAAAATGAATGAGAACAAACCGATTGGCAATCTTACCCCAAGGCACAAAAGGCTTTCTTTTCTTTGGTGGAGTTTCATCTTATTCTAAGGATTCTTTAGGTATAGCGTTTGGTTGAGATTTCTTTTGGAACTAGTTTTCCTTCTTGGCTTTATTAGGACATTGATTAGCTAATCATGTGTCCTTTTTGTCCACGAGATATCACCCTTCTCTTATATATTTTGCTAACTATTGATATGTTAGCTTCTTTTTGGATGGTAAAGATAACATATCTCCATCATTATACTTTGGTTCTTGTTTATCTGACTTCTTTTGATCAAACATATTGGTCTTCTTCTTTTATCGTTCTTTTTTGAAGGCTCTACCAAGCATCCGTGGTATATGAAGTCCTTCAACTTCTACCGTATCTTGGGCTGCTTTCAAAGTATCAAGCTTTGCCATCTTAATAGTTGCTCGTATCATCAGATATAGTCCACAGATGAACTTGCTCATCTCCATGCTGGAAGGAACTTCATTGAGATGTAAATTTAAGAGAAATAACTACAAACCTGTTGATATATATCTCAACATTGTCTCCTTGACTAGCTTCAACACATACCATTCTTGTTGCACATTGGTTTCAAAGGATTAAGGTAGAAACTTCTTGTTGAATAGCTCCTTAAACTCTTTCTAAGACTTGGGTTCCTTTCCTTCTTACAACTTTGAGCTACCAATTTAAAGCAGCACACTTCAAGTGCATTTTAACCATCCTAATCTTTGATTTTTCTATATAATCTTCACCACCAAAAGCAAGATTAAATTGTCCACTAAAAGACATAGCTTTTTGAGAATCTCTCTTATCATAGAAAATGTCAAACTTGACACGCTTCTCTCCAAGCTTGAAGTCTTGTTTAGCATTATTTTCCTTTGCTAAAAGCATCTCTGGAGATTCTAATACCATGGAAATAGCGGGTTCTTTAACTTTCTCCTTGCCTTTCTCCATGGAAGAATTATTGGGACAAGAGGAGACAACTTGTGTATGATGAGTCTTTAAAGTCACCGATTAGGTGGATCCTCAAATGATAGCAATGTGTTACCTTTCATAGATTTTATTGTATCTATAATATTGATACCTTTCATGTTGAGATAGGCCTTTGCACCCATAATACCTAGGTATTGTGTTACCTTTTATAGACTTAGTTGTATCAACAAAATTGATACCTTTCATGCTAAGGTAGATCTTCGCATCCGTAATACCATTCATCTCAAAAGCCTTGTTGGTAAGAAAATCTTCAAAGACCTTCGCTTCAGCCCGTGCTTTAACTCTTCTCTCCATCAAAGCTTGAACTTTTAGATCTACTTCCAGCTCCTTCTATCTTTGTATCTTTTCATAATCAAAGAAGCATACACACATAGAGTGTCAGGAGCCTTCTAATTGTTCACCAAAATTCTCCTCTTCGTCTCTTGACATGGTGAGAAAGTTGGGCCCAAAAATCTTGTCACCCAGAAAAGTTCTTGCGAAGAAGAAGTCCTTGCACTGATACAAATGTAAATGCGAGAAAAAATGTGAGAATAGCAATACTTCAAACTTAATCAACTTGATCAATTATCACCATGAAAATCAAAAGACTGAAAGGGGGGGGAAGGGAGAGAGAGAGAGAGAGAAAGAAAGAAAGAAAAAAGAAAAATATATATATTAACATCTACATAAGGCCAATGTGGTCTATGAGACAAAATCCAAAGTACATCCATAGCTAATGTCATCTCATTAGTAAGCTAAAGATAACATTAAAAATAAGTGTGTATGTGAGAGCGAGAGAGAGAGAGAATCAACACCACTTTGAGAGGGAAACTGGCCCCCTCCCCCTTTATAGGAATTTATTAAAACAAACCACAAACACCAATTATCTGAATCACATACAAAGGGATGATTTGCTACAATTCTGAAAATTAGGGTTTGAAAACCCTAATTTCTGTATACTCTAAACAGCAAACTAATTTTCTTCTTTAGTGGTTGGACTAGATCAAGCTAAGTAGAAAGTGCTTCTTGGATAAGTGATAGATAGGAGAGTACAAAGCAGGTGGCTGAAATTTCGGCATGAGAGCATATTCAAAATTAAAAGAGAGACCTCCAATATATAGGTGTGGGGCTTGGGTGCTTGAAAGTGAAAAATAGAGACTACAAATGACAAGTGTTTGATGAAAAACGATATGTTTTTATTGAAAAATGAGGAGTGTATGGACCTTGTCTTTTCAAAATGACACATGTCCTATTCTAGATACTAGATGCCACTTTTCTAGAGAAAGAAACTTCTAAACCTTCTACTCTCAAAAGGAGAAAATGATCATCACCTTGGCTCTAAATGACACATGGATCTTTATGACCTGCATAAGGAGAGGCATGACTGCTTTGTGACACATAATCATTCATGCATCATCATAAAGCGCTCTCGAAATACAAAGTAGTCATGCCATTGGCCATTGCAAAGCTGATTATATACATTTTCAAAGTCTGAATCGGCAGCATACTGATCCTTCATGGCATCCAACTAAGTGTGATAAACCATGTTGACAGTCGATAATTGAGGCTTATGAGATAGTGGATCAGCCACTACATTCTTTTTGCCATATATACGCGCAATCTAGAAGTGAAACATAGACAAGAAGTTTGCCCACTGCATATGGTTTTCAAATAACTTCTTCGAAGTCAAGAAGTAGATTACAACCAAGAGCTCTTTCTCATAGCCCTGCAAATTCCTCTCTACTCCATGGAGAACACGATTCTCGTAAGGAATTACATGGCCATCCTGCATTAAACAACACCAATGTTGTTCCCACATGCATCACATTACACAACAAATGACTTCCTGAGATCAGGCAATACAAGTACAAGATCTGAGGTCATTGTATCCTTTAATGCATTGGATGCTGAAATTTCCGTTGTTATCCATCTAAATGGCACATTCTTCTTTTGCAAAGCATGCAATGGAGAAGTAATTTCCGCAAAGTTTCATACATACTTCTTGTAGTACAAACAAAGATCCATAAAACTACAGATCTCATGAATATTCCGAAGATATGGCCATGAACGAATTGCCTTAATCTTAGTAGAATCCATACGAATGCCATCAGCCGATACAGTATGGCCCAAAAAGTGAATCTCATGCAAAAAGGATTCACTTTCATTGTCATTAATCAACAACTAATACATACGCATCTCATTAATACTATTGCCAAATGCTTGCAATGCTCGACCTCATTCTTCATGTCATCAAATAAAGTGCCCACAAATTCCCTATGCTTCCAAAAGATGTGATTCATCATTAGAAAGCTAAAATTCTTTAGCTTCCAAGGGTCCAAATGCTAAGATCTTCAAAGCAAGGCTATGAAATGGTTGGAGAATGAGAGAGAATGATGAGGGGAGAGAAAAAACAAAGTTTTATCATGAGAAATTGTACTGACGGGTTAGGCACGAAGATCGAGACAGTTAGTCTTTAAGCGCAACGAGAGACAGAGAGGTGAGAGAGAGCAAAGTAGAGAGTATGCGCGTTTGTAGGTACAATGACGAGTGTATCACTTTAGGTTTTTAGATAGATATATATGTGTAAGTACAAGTGCTAAGGGTATGTTCACACCCGAGCACATTTAAAGACATGAGGTCTTTATTTCCAACAATCTCCCACCTAAAGGCAATGTGCCTTAAGAGGAGAAAAGAATCAGCTAAGTCTAGGTATGTACAAAGCCTAAATACATATATCTATCCAACTCCCATCATCTGTCGGCAATGAGCAAACCGCTCTACTAGGAGACCCTTCATGAGAAGGTCTGCAGGGTTATCATATGTATGCACTTTGACAAGCTCAATGCTCTTGCTGTGAAGTACATCTCTAATGAAGTGGTACTTTACCTGTATGTGCTTTGTCTTTGCATAAAAGACAAGATTTCATGCTAGCATGATAGCACTCTAACTATCATAGTGGAGAACAGGTAACTCTGTGATGCCAAGCTCTCCCACTAAACGTGAAAGCCATAAAGCTTCCTTGCGTGCCTCAATGGCAGCTACATACTCTGCCTCTGTAGTAGACAATGCAACACACTTTTGTAGTCTGGAGATCCAAGAGACTGCTCCTCCTATGAAAGTAAACACATACCTAAAAGTGGACTTCCTACAATCCACATGACCAGTATAGTCTACATCCGTAAAGCCAACAACAGATGCCTTCTGCTTCCCAAAGCAGATGCACAACTCCTTTGTGCCTTTGAGGTATCTCATAATACCTAGTTGGCAAAGCCCCAACTTTCTAGGCCAAAATTGCACAAATTTGATGTTTTGTGCTTGCACACGCGAACCCCGGTTAGAGGAAGAAGTTTGAGAAAAGGATTTTCCTTCTTCTTCTTTTTCTTGAAAAAAGATGTTTCGAATTACAAGTCCGTTGACCCGTCAGACCTGTCTCACGTACTTCCCATCGCGCGCTCATCAAGCCTATCCTTGCCCGTTGGCGTCGCGCACCTCGTCAGGCCTGTCCTTGCCTGTGCTACCGGTCCCGTCGTGCTCGCCCGATGACAAGTGGCCTCACTGCCACCTCAAGGCAACGCATCTACCGTTCCGCCACACTGCGATACTGCAGACTTGCTCGACTGGTTGTCGCCTGTCACTCCACGCTAGGGGCCACACGGCTATAGTTCCCGCCACTCCGCGCTAGGGGCCAAGTGCACACTCTCCATGGCCTGTCCACTTTCTACAGCTCACGACTGCCTCAGCCTCACTAACGATCATGCTCAGCACGCTCAGCACCTTACGCTCTGATACCAGTTTGAAGGAATCGATTAGGCACGGAGATCGAGGTAGACAGACCTTACGCTCAATGAGGGAGACAGAGAGAGTGCGAGTGAGCAGAGTAGAGAGTGAACACGTTTTTTTTTCGATACTATCACGAGTGTTCCACTTTAGGTTTTAGATAGATATATGTATGAAAGTACAATGTGCTAAGGGTGTGTTCACACCCGTGCACATATAAAAGGCGCGATGGCCCTTTATTCCCAACATAACTAGATACCCAAATCATGTAGTAGCTTTACAAGCCAAACTGCTTCGCATGCCGCTAAGGCTGCACCCTTGTGTTCTGCATCTGTACTAGGTAAAGCAATAGTGGGCTACTTCTTCGACTCCAGCTAATCATAGCGCTACCCAAACTGAAAGTATAACCACTGATTGACCTCCTGTCATAGACACAACCAACCCAATCAGTATCCGTATAACCTGTCAAGTCAAATGATTTCCCATACTCATAAAGCAACCCATAATCAGTAGCACCCTTCACGTACCACATAATCCTCCTGACTGCATCTAAGTATGGCTTACGAGGTTTCTGCACAAAACTGGCTAATCAGCCCCACTACATAACTCAAGTCAGAACAGGTAATAGTAAGGTAAATCAAGCTGCCCACCATCTATCTGTACATAGTGACATTCTTGATTCCAGTCCCAACATCAACTATAAGTTTGACATTTTGATGCAATGGTGTTTCCATGGCTTTGTTAGCCTGCTCTTTTTTAGTCTCAGTCTGTCATCTCCTGGTTGTGAGCTCTTGTCAGAGTCTGACAGGAGACAGAGGAGCTCTGTCAGGACATTTTCTGTTCAGCATGCAGTCCTGGTTTTGTTCCAGCCCAAACTGGGCTGTTTTTGTGCTGACTGCCCATTTTTCTGGGCAGTCGGCCAGATCTGGCTGGTCGGCCAAATCTGGCCAGGTCGGCCAGTTTGGCTGGTCGGCCAGTTTGCTGGCCTGGGGGCTATTTATAGCAGCCCCCCCAGTCAGTCCAGCATTGTTCTCTGCAGGTACAGCACTGCTCCCTCCGTCTCCGTCTCCGGCATTGGTGCTGCCTCTACTTCCAGTCTGTCCTGGTTCCCTCACTGACGCTCCGGGCTGCGTGCAGGGACTGTTCTGTCCATTCCAGTGTATTCAGCATTCATCTCAGTCAGTGCAGACTTTCTTCCTTCATTCTCTGCTTTCTCTCTCCTCTCCTCTGTGTTCGTGTTCTTCCACTGCGCACTCTCACATGGTATCATCGCCTGATTGAGAGCACGGAGGACGACCTTCAGGAGAGAAATACCTTACTGCTGCTGCCAACAGATCCACAACAGCCAGGCGGCTGCCACCAGATCCATCCCAGCCAGGCGACTGCATCAGGAGGCTGTTCAGCCTGCATTTGCTGTCCACGCTGACTGCAGGGGCTGCCACATCATCCAGCGACGCAGCAACCCTGCGTTTGCAGCCAGGCGGCCTCTACTGCTGCTGGGCGACCTCCCTACAGGCTGCGTTTTGCAGCTCTGCAGGTCGTCTCCACCCCAGGCTGCTCCTTTCCTGCTGGCGACCTCTGTCTGGGCTGTTTTCCTGGTGCTGGTGGTCTCTTCTCTAGTGTTCGACATCAGTATTCTTGCGTTTTGCAGATCCAGGTGTTTGTAGGCACTCTCTGCCTGCGTCTTGGTGGTTGGTGACCACATTGCGGGTCCTATTTCGACAGCGGCACAACTTTCTTTGGTATTTTGTAGATTGGAAGATGTCTTACCAGTTTTCAGGCTTTGAAGACTCAGAGGATGAGCTTCTCTCTCATCATTCCTCTGAGCGGAGGCGGGATTATCGTGAAGTGCGACATCGGGAAGAACCTCCTCGCACTCGTCCTTCTTCAGTCCATGCATCTTAGAGGGTTCCATCTACTGCGAAGGTTTCTTCACTGAAGACTGCATCAGATGTGCGGATGCCTTCCTTGATTCCCTCTATACAGGTGCCAATTCTCCCTTCCTTTCCGAAGGACGATAAGTTGGATAAGGTGGCTTGCATCCTTGATACCTTTGACTTTGGGAGCTTGTTTCTTCGCCCATCGACCGACCCCCCGTGGATTCGTCCAATGGCACCTCTATGGACCAAGCAGCCTTATGGGATAGGCTCAACTCACGAGCCCGTTCCTTTCTTTTTATGAGTCTACATGATTCTGTTCTTGTACATGTTCACAGGTTAAAGACCGCGGCGGAAGTATGGACAAAGCTTGCGTCTTTGTATCAGCACAAGACATTTGCCCACAAGATTTCCCTCGAGAAGAAGTTGCGGATGCTCAGTCTTGATGGTTCTTCTTCCATGAAGAAGCACATCACGAAGATGGAGGATATGCGAGGCGAGCTAGCCTCTCTTGGTCATTTGATATCGTCTGAGGATATGGCGATGATTCTGTTGACTCAGCTGCCATCACCCCGTTATGATGTCTTCTACACCAGCCTCATCACTTCGAGGACCCGTGAGACACTCCTATGGGAGGAGCTTTCCCCGCTTGTCTTGGAGCATGACGAGCGACTCAAAGAGGTGGGAGCCAGTGGCTCCATCAAGGCATTTACGGCCGGCACAGGTGGCGGCAAGAAGAAGAAACAAAAGAAGGAGAAGGCCAAGGACAAGAAGGAGGAGGTCAAGAAGGATGCGAAGGAGAAGAAGCCCAAGTGTCCCCATTGTGGGAAGGGCACTCATCCCGAGGAGAAGTGTTGGCAGAAGTATCCCCATTTGAAGCCTAAGGAGAAGGACTCGAAGGCGGCCCCAGCCACAACAGAATCTGCGTTTGTGCATCTCTTTGTTGAGGAAGACACTGCCCTAGCTTCTACCACTCAGGAGAAGCCTTGGCTCGTCGACAGTGGAGCATCTTCACACATGACCTTCCGTCAGGATTGGCTTCAGGATCTTCGTTCCGGAGGGGGTACAGTCACCATTGGTGACAATTCTACAGTTCCTGTTCGAGGCGTGGGGACTTTACCTATGTCTTCTGACAGGCGGTCTTCCTCCGCCAAAGTTCTCTATGTCCCTGATTTGGGTTTTAACCTATTATCTGTGCATGGTCTTACTCAACTAGGTACCCGAGTCATTTTTACACAAGATGCAGTCACAGTGGAGGATGCTTCAACAGGTGATGCTCTTTGGACAGGTACTCAGGAGGGTGGGCTTTACACGCTCACAGCCTTGGCTGCGCAGACTTCCCATGAGCTTGGGCTGCTTTGGCATGCTCGGTATGGTCATTTGAACCTCGATTCACTTCGCCGGGCTTCTAGGAGGAAGATGGTGGAGGGCCTTCCTGATTTCCCTCCTCTTTACACTTTATGCCCTAGCTGCTTGAGGGGCAAGCAGCACTCACTTGTTTTGACGGAGGAGGTAGCTCATTCTAGAGCACTCAGATGTGCATTTCCCGGGGTAGTTTCTGCATTCATCAGCCTGCCTCACCTGCCGGACATTGTCCACCCTTTCCGGGATTTTTCTGAGCATTCCTGGCATTTTTACCAGCATTAAATGCTGGTCGGACATATTTATGGCCTCAAATTTCAGGTCGGCCAGTTTGTGGGTTTTTTGGCTATTTATAGCCATTTCCCACTTGGCAGTCAGTTGTATTATCAACTTCCCTCCTTCTTTGGCAAGTGCACACTCCGACTCCGTCATCTTCCTCCGTTTTCGGTGCTGCCGTCATCATCAGCCTGATCCGGTGTCCTCACTGGCGCTTTGGGCTGCGTGCAGGGACTGATCAGTCCATTTCAGTGTATTCAGCATTCATTTCAGTCAGTGCAGATTTCTCTTCCTTATTTTCTGCTTTCTCTCTCTCTCTCCCTCCGTGTTCGTATTTCCTCTTCCGCAGCGCACTCTCACATTCGAGTCCTTCTCCTTAGGCTTCAAATGGGGATACTTCTGCCAACACTTCTGTGAGCTCCTGTCAGAGTCTGACAGGAGACAGAGGAGCTCTGTCAGGACATTTTCTGTTCAGCATGCAGTCCTGGTTTTGTTCCAGCCCAAACTGGGCTGTTTTTGTGCTGACTGCCCATTTTTCTGGGCAGTCGGCCAGATCTGGCCATAGTCGGCCAGATCTGGCTGGTCGGCCAAATCTGGCCAGGTCGGCCAGTTTGGCTGGTCGGCCAGTTTGCTGGCCTAGGGGCTATTTATAGCAGCCCCCCCAGTCAGTCCAGCATTGTTCTCTGCAGATACAGCACTGCTCCCTCCGTCTCCGTCTCCGGCATTGGTGCTGCCTCTACTTCCAGTCTGTCCTAGTTCCCTCACTGACGTTCCGGGCTGCGTGCAGGGACTGTTCTGTCCATTCCAGTGTATTCAGCATTCATCTCAATCAGTGCAGACTTTCTTCCTTCATTCTCTGCTTTCTCTCTCCTCTCCTCTGTGTTCGTGTTCTTCTTCCACTGCGCACTCTCACAGGCTTTACACTCCATCATGCCATATTTCAATAACATATCATGAGCATATTGTTTTTGCAACAACCATATACCTTAAGGTGTAGACACAACCTCAATCCTAAGAAAGTACTTCAGCTCACCAAGATCTTCGACTTTGAATTCAGCCTGACGTTGCTTTAATTTCAGCAATCCCATGATCATCATCTCTAGTGATTATCAAATCATAGACATAAACCGCCAGAAAAACATAACCATACTTTGTCTTCTTTGTAAACAAGTTATGATCTACATGACCTATCTGAAAACCAAGCTACTGCAAAAAAGTGATTATGCAAGCATTCCATGCTCTCGGTGCCTATTTCAACCCATACAAGGCCTTTTTCAGCTTACACACATATGTCGGATAGTCAGGGTGTACATAACCCTTAGGCTGCTCCATATACACCTCTTCAAGCAAGTCACTATTCAAGAATGCATGTTTGAAATCCATCTGCCATAACTTCCAGCCCTTAGAAGCCACTAATGCAATGACTGTTCTCACCATTGCCATCTTGGCAACCGGGTTGAAAGTCTCCTCATAATCTAGGTCGTATTACTATGCATATCCCTTTGCAACAAGCCGTGTTTTATTATTTTCCAACGAACAATCTAACTTGCATTTCACTTTATAAACCCATTTGCAGCCAATGGGTACTTTGCCTTCAAGCAGACGGATCAATTCCCATGTCTCATTTTCAGTCAATGCTATGTATTCCTCATCCATGGCAACACACCAATTATCATCTGTAACTGCCTCACTGAACTTCGTAAGCTCTCTGTAGCCTAAGACTTTAGTCATACATGTATAATGTCTGGCTAAATACCCACTATATGCCAGCCTATCAACTGGTTTTCTGACCCTTTCAAACCTCCTCTACTGAGGTGCACTCTAGGCTTGCCTCTCATGAGGTGGCACATACTTGCTTTGCCTTACACCAGGCGTCATAACTGATGGTATACCCAATTCACTGTCAAGACTGTCACTGCCAGGTGACTCATATCCAGTTGTAAGTAAGCCAATCACTTCGTCAAACTTCTTTTCTTTGCCTTTATTCAATCTCCCCCTCACTGACATATCCGTGTCAGTGTATGTAGTAGCACGATTGAAGAGTCGTCCTGTCCAAGGACTGACAGTAGATGAACCATCACCTGTTGGTCTACGCATAGACATACTAGTTGAATGATAATTTTCAACATAAGTAGGGCTGGTTGGTCCATCAGAGACCACTGCATTCGGAATACCATACCATGAGGCTAGCTCATCAAAAACTACATCCCTGCTGATTAGGGTTTCCTGAGTGGATGGATCATAGCATTTTTAAGTCTTTCTCTCCTGTGCATAGCCAAAGAAAAACACTTTTGACAACTTTCGGGTCTAACTTCTTCCTCTTTTCATCAGGCATATGTACGTAGGCAATGCAGCCAAATACTTTTAGGTGATTGATGTCGAGCTTGTGCCCATACAGTTTCTCATACGGAATCGAATCATGAACCCCAGCTATAGGTGTTTGATTCAGCACATAAACTACAGTAACCACTACTTCAGCCCAATAAGCATTTGGCAAATTCTTTTCATTAAGCATTGCCTTGGCAACTTCCATAAGTACCCAATTCTCTCTCTGTCATACAGTGCTGCTAAGGTGTATAACTGCATGTGAGCTGGCTTTTTATGCCATATTTAGCAAGGTACATGTCAAACTCTCTGGATACATATTCTCCACCTCCATCAGATCTCAGACATGAGATATAACAGCCAAGTTCAAAAATGCTTCTTAAAGTCCTTAAAGACATCAAGCACCTCGTCCTTGTGCTTCAAAATGTACAACCATGTGTATTGGCTGAAATCATCAATGAAGGATACATAATACCTAGCACCACCAAAAGATGGATTATGGTCAGGACCCATACATCCGAATGTATCAACTGCAAAGGCCGAGAACTATTTCTGACATGTCTCATGAACGGAAATCTCGCTTGTTTTCTGAACTGACAAGCAAAGCATACATGTCCAAGATCAATGTACTTGAACTTCAGCAAGCCAGGTACAACCTCTTTCTGCTGCATATTTTTCAGCTTTTGTACATTAATATGACCAATGCGTTTGTGCCAAATTTCTACATCCTAAACGGCTCCATTATCATGGCTGCCTTCAATTCTGTGGAAAAGATGCATCTAAGGTAAATATTCTACCATCTCTCTTGCCTTTGGCAATCAATTTACAACCATTGCCATGTTCTTCAATAAAACAACCATCCCTGTTGAATCTGACTTGCAAATTCTGTTCTGCCATCTATCCAACCGACAGTAAATTCTTGGTAATAAAAGGTACATGTAACACATCATGTAGACTCTTCTTTCTGCCATCAGGTATGAGCAACGGAACCACACTTGTATGCTAAATATCATGTTGTGTATCATCACCAGTACATACAAATCCATGAGACCCTACTACTAGCTCATCAAACCATTCCCCATGAGGAGTCGTATGATTGGGATGCTCCTGAGTTTATGTACCATTTCTCATCTTTGCCTTGTTTAGGTGTATTCTTTGATACATGTTGCATAGCAAATAGTCTATCTCCCTCGTCATCTTGAGTACCACTGGAAGATGCATAATGTCCATGTTGCCTGCCTTTTGCCTTCATATCAACTTGCTTTTTATGGCAATCATTCGTGATATGCCCATATCTTCCACAATAATGAGAGTCTTTATCCCTATTAGATTGCTCATGCGACTGCTAGAAGCCACCTCTTCCTTGCCTCTAAAGGCTTCGCATCCTCGTTGTCCTTGCGTATTTGAGCTATGCCAAGCATTTTATTGATGTTGTCCATGTGTGTTTCAAGTATCTTCTCAACCCCAAAAAGCTCCACTAGCTCGCTAATTAGAGTAAAAGACAGTGTCTTTGCCCTAAGATATGCTTGAACATATATTCAAGCCAAGCTTTCCTTCTTCATGTAGTAGCAGTGCAAGTAACTCATCCCAATCAGGGGGTTCTGCTCTCATAGAAATGGACGTATCCAATGCCTTATACTCCTTGCCTAACCCATTGAATGTCACTACAATCATATCATCCTCTAAAACACGAGATCCAATAGTAGCCAGATGGTCAGCTATGGTCTTTATTTCCATCATGTATGCTTGAATGCTCCTACCATTCCTAGACATGTCGTTGAACTACTACTTCAGCTATATCTTCCTTGCATGTGTGACATTACCATAATTCTTCATGAGTGTATCCCAAGCATCCTTCAAGAAATGGCAATTGGTAATCTACATAGCCATCACATCAAAAAAAAACAAAGAAAACCAATGCAGTACTTTACTAGCTCTTTCCGACCACTATCGGTGAGCTCTCCGTTGTTCCTGTGTCGGATTCCATTCAAGCGTTTCGGATTCAGATTCAACCCCCCATACACAAATCCCAATAACCTCTATCAATCAAAAAGTTTTGTATCGTGAACTTCCATAAAGCGAAGTTTTTGTTGTCAAGCTTCTCACCGACAATGTGAGTGATGTTATCAATGCCTTGAGCATTTGCCATAGCTGCAAATTTAATGCTCACTGAATGCCTGACTCCCTGCATACCCCTCAGGTGTTTATGACAGTTTCAGTTCAATAAGCTATCACAATAAATACCAGTAAAAAACAATGTATTTCGGCTCATATGTATATCAAATACATCCCCAATCATGTGGTAAAACATCTAGATAAAGTGGCATTCCAAATAGACACAATGTGCTTGCATAGTAGACATGTAGGTGTTCATGACAATCAATGATAGACAACAATCCGTAATAGCAATCTATGTATAACCAACAGGTTTTCTCTACTAAAAAAAGAGTATTCAGACCTCAAAACAGCCCTAAAACATCTCATACAGTTGCCACTCTATGCAGGAGTTGATACATGTCCAACCAGTCAGAATAGATTGCATGTATGTGAAGTGAAGATGATAGATATCCTTCCTGCAAACAAAAACCAGTTAATACCCTGGTATAACCAACAACAAATCAGTCCAAACTTTAGGCTTTCAACAATCACAGTACCCTAGAAAGCATCTACCACTCAAGTGGTATGATCCAAGCATTTGTCAGTAGCAAATAAGCATCACAGATACTTCAACCCTGTAGGTATACTGATTTCAAATTCAAGATAGCAACCAATTCACTATTTCCAGCTTGCAAATAAGCTCCAAAACTGAGTGTTTAACACTTCAATATCATGCCCATGTATACATAAGTGTTGCTACAACACTTGCCAAGCATCTAGGATGGTTGTATGCATCATTCTCAAGCATTTCTTGATCAAACAATGCCCTCTTTTAGTGCTGGAAATTCTAGGACAGATTTTGAAATGTAGCCGCCTATCGGCTGTCCAAGCACGTTTTTAGCGGTCCATCGAGAGACAAGTCTAAGCGACCCCGCCTGCCACTCCCATGGAATGTTGCGAGGTTTGTCGCCTAGGGTTTCTCGAGTCCGCCTCGTAACAGAATGTTTGCGGTTGAACCTACTAGGATCGACCTGAAACTTCAGTCCCTAATGGTCAAGGTCTCTTGACAACATTCTAGCCTCGGGTTTTGGACATCCTACTTTATGTAGAGATACCCAAGCCGAAGCAGACCCATACCACACTTGGTTCAAAGAGAATGGGAAACGAGAGGGATGCGGCCCTCAACCTCTCTGCCCATAGGGCATAGTACCATTCCGATCCCCTAAAACGGCATGAATCGGGATTCTAACCTAACGATTGCTAAGTGTCAGTCGTCAGTAAAACCTTGTGAGAAGCCTCCTAGTTCTCTAGGATCACCTTGCCAAACCAATCGGGGGTTCCGCCCTCCCACTTCCCTCATTTGGCGTACTTTAGTTGTCTAATTAGCCCTATCACTTTTAGGTATGACATGTAAAAACATCTTCCTTAATTAGCCTCTTTAAAGGACAGGGTTCGTTCACGTAATCTTATGGCACTGACATGAAAACAAATTCAAACAGGTTCCCTGGAAGTAAACTTTAATATTAGCAATTTATCAGAGATACAAGTCTTGTTCAAAAGGGACAATATCCGCAATCCATAAGGATGCACTTTATTTCCACCAAGCTTCCGCCTTGCACTAGTAACAAGGGCCCCTCCATAATCTATCCCAAGTCACACAAATCATTTAAGTAGGACCCAGAGGCAGGGAATTTACAGTCAAAGCCCCCCCTGGCATCCAAGCGTCCTCCTACATTCAAACCAACCCACGGAGAGACCTCTCCTGGCGGATTCGGTCCACGTTTCCGTCATGGCTATTTAGAACCCCCTTGGCTAGGGTTGGCGGCCAATTGGGGGTGGTTTGGCGTGCCCCACGTTTCCGTCATGGCTATTTAGAACCCCCTTGGCTAGGGTTGGCGGCCAGTTGAGGGTGGTTTGGCGTGCCCTTCAAAAGTTCAACCTGATTCATTATTCTCATTTATGAGTTTGGGATTACATAATCTCTTTTTTTTTAGAAGCGGTATTTCTAAATTTATAAGCACAAACAAGGGTGTAAGTGAGTGCTCAAGATATCTACTAAGGTGGGGATCCCTATCTTGACGCTTAGCATTTGACCTTCTTGCCTTGGCAACAATTTCCAATATCCTCCAAGGGTTAGGGAATACCTTCTTTCCGACCCCGCCCCTGTGTAATAGAAGCGAGCAATTATGCAATTGGATCTATATCCGATAGTTCTCGGGATGGAAGCTGTCCTAGCTTGCTAGTCTTTAATCCAGGGTTTTTGTCATTGGAAGAAACGACACTCGAACCCCTTGTATTAATGACAGATTGCGTCATGGTTAAAGGTGATATCTTCAAGGTTGTTTCAGCTTTATCGAGGCCAGATTTGGAATAGAGACCAGTGAGTGTTTTACTTGTCTCATGGTCCACTTATGAAGTAACAATAGATTGGCTCAATTACCTTTAATCATAAATAAGTCAAGTTAAGGCCCATATAGGATTTATCTCATTGAACTACCTGAGCAATTAAGGTCAACGCTTCATATGCGTGTCTTATAACTATCTTTAAGATGAATCGCTAACAGTGCCGCTGAGACCGCCCGTGATATCGCGCAATCTAAATGCGAGTCTTTCTTACGACAATGATGCAATACGGAGTTCTACTCTTGGGAATTTCTTTTCAATGCACTTACACAAATTATAAGTAGAGGCTTGTATTTTTCTTTTGTACGAGGAACACAAAGTCATCAAGCCTAATGCATGTGTGAGCTACATCTCTCTAAATGATTACAGGAGCCCAAAACCCGGCTTATTTTTGCAATGACCTAAACGTACTTAACCTATTATTGTAGCATTCACGATTCTCATGGACTTTATTCAAACTCTTACCCCTGCCTTTTCAGTTTAGCCAATTTCGCGATGCAAAAAAAAGTATGATTTCCGCTTAATGACGAATTTGCATAAGCGTCCTAACAACCCATTTTTTCAGTACTTTCAAGCATGCCAATGTTAGTGCATAATATAAGCTCTACGAGCACAATCAAAAAAGGTCCTTGATTATTATTTTTTAGTGTGCATGGATGCAGAATCTTTCGTGCAATTTATTCGTTCAAAACATGACAATGTGCAATAAAACACAATTTCCAACATGATAGAATGATGCAACCTAAATGGTGGTTAGTTATCATAGACTTTCACCGAGTACTTCTCCCTTCCCAATGATGTCGGCCTATGTTCTTAAGGCCTCTCATTAGGGTAGGATTTATGGGACGCACCTGATTACCAAGTGGCGCGGTTCCTTGATCCGCAGCTCCATCGATTGAAGCAGGATTCGCGTTCGATTGGACTTTACTTCGCTTGGGAGGCATCGTATAATTTTGGTTTTTCCTTCGTGGCTACACACCCAGGTTACAAGAGAGACGACTCCCCGTGGAGGGAATTCGTCCATGAGAACCTTCTCGAAGAAGGGGAAAGAAAAAGACTGCAAGCTCGGAAGTCTTCAAAGAGACAGAAATTCCCTCTCCCTCTCTCTTGCTTTCTCTTTTCTCTTACTCTCCCTCCCTCTCTCTCTCTCTCTCCTCTTTTCTCTTACTCCTCCTCTCTCTCTCTCTCTCTCTCTCTCTCTCTCTCTCTCTCTCTCGTCAATAGACAGGCAGCAACGAACCTCCTTTCTCTCTCTCTCTCCCTCTCCCTCCAGCCACCAAACAGGTAGCAATGAACCTCCTTTCCCTCTCCCTCTCTTATTCAACGCCCAAGGCCCTTTTATAGAGGAGGAAAGCTTGGGTAGGGTATGGAGGCCCTCCCCCTCTACTCCCTCTTCACTTGCATGGCAGTGGCCAACTGGTACACGCCTCTCCTGACCACGTCATCCCCTCTCCACGGAGCTCCCTCAACGACACGCGGCAACCCCCCTACCTCCTCTCCGACACACAACACCCCCCCCCCCCCGGCCGTCCGCCAATTGGCAGCGTGAGTGGGAGGGGGTTTATTCCCTCTTTTTTTTCTATCATTTTATTAGCGGAGGGGAGGGTCATACAACGGGAATATTATATTCTTCCCCCCTTAAGGGATCGAGATATCCTCATCTCGAAAGGAATTGGGGGTATTGTTGGTTGAGAGTACTCTCGTCAATCCATGTGGCATCTTCTGGAAAGTCCTTCCACTAGATGAGGTACTCCTTGAGGATTCTACTCCTCTATCTCTTTTCTCGAATGTCTAGGATTCTAGTTGGCCAGAGCTCAAGGACTCCTTGGCTTGGTATTACAACTTATTGATCATCGAGTACATGGCTAGGATTAGATACATATTTCTTTAGTAGGCTAACATGAAATACATTGTGAACTTTTACGTTCTCAGGGAGTTGGAGTTTGTAGGCATTGGGCCCTAGGCATTTGAGGATCTTGTAGGGTCCGCAATACCTTGGACTCAGTTTTTTAAATTCCCCCCAATGATAGGAAACTCCTCTTGGGCCGTACACAAATAAAAGCCGTGTCTCCCTCATTGAAGAGCCGCTCTTGTCTATTTAGATTTGCATAGGCTTTCTGCCTATCCTTGGCGGCTCTAATGTCTTGTCTAATGGTCTTAACCTGCTCATCCATTTCCTTGAGCATTTCCTTAGAAGCTTCTACTCTTAAAGTAGGATCTGAAAAGTTCAATGGGGTACGGCAATCATGCCCATACAATGCTTAAAAAGGTGTCATTTGGATGCTTTGTTGGTAGGAAGCATTATAGGCGAACTCTACTAATGGTAGATATTGAATCCATTTCTTGGGTTCGCGACAGCAATAAGCTCTAAGGATATCTTCAATGACTTGATTGACCCTCTCTATTTGGCCGTCAGTTTGAGGGTGATAGGCTGTGCTGAAACAGAGTTGAGTCCCAATGGCCTCGAATAACCCTTTCCAGACGTAAGATGTGAAGAGGGAGTCACCATCACTAACGATCCTTCTGGGCAATCCATGGAGCCTGAAAATCTCCTTGATGAACAGTCTAGCAATATCTAAAGCTTTATAATTTGTCTTGACTAGAATGAGGTGTGCAACCTTGGTGAGCATGTCTACTATAACCATAATTGAGTTGTAGCCCCCTTGCACTGAGGGTAACCCAACAACAAAATCCATGCTGATAAATTCCCACTTCATTTGGGGGATGTCAAGAGGTTGCAACTTCCCAAGCATCTTGACATGTTTTGCCTTAATGCGCTGGCAAGACAAACATTCTGTGGCATATTTGAGCACGTCACCCTTAAGCCTTCCCCAATGGTAGCTCTTTTTGACTGTGTTGAGTATCTTGACATATCCGGGATGGCCTGAAAAGGAGGAGTCATGTGCTTCCCAAAGTATTCTCGGTTTGAGTTTCTTACTCGAGGGTATGCATAATCTTGTCCTAAAATAGACAAATCCCTCATTGACGGAGAATTCTTGATATTTAACCTTAAGTCTCGAGTTTTGGTCCTTTTCCAAAATTTCATTTATCATCTCTAGATATTCTGGATCATGGCTAGCTTCTTCCTTGGCTAGTTCGAAGGATAGGGTTGCTAGGCATTGACACCATAGTTGCCAAAGATTCAGCCATTGAGGGTTCCTCCATGATAAGAGAGTTGAGAAACGCCTTGCGACTTAGAGCGTCAACAACCACATTCTCTTTACTGGGTCGATACCTAATCTCAAAATCATACTATTGTAGAACTTCTATCCAACGATGTCGCCTCATATTGAGGTCGGTCTGGGTGACATTTAAGGCTCTTATGCCGTCTTTGGAATATCCTCATCCTTGACGCAGATATGATAATACCCTGACCTCAAATCAATCTTGGAGAAGATTTTTGCTCCCTGCAGTCGATCGAGTAACTCGTCTATCCTTGGAATGGAGTATTTATTCTTGATGGTTACTTGGTTCAGGTCTCTATAATCGATGCAGAGTCGAAGTGTACCATCCTTCTTCTTTTGGAACAAGACTGGAGCTCCTCGAGGAGAACTGCTGGGGCGTATGTACCCTTGGTCTAGTAGCTATTTGAGTTGTTCCTTTAACTCAATCGCTTCAGAAATGGGCATCTTGTAGAGCCTTTTTGCAATTGGAGTAGCTCCTGGGAATAGCTTAATCTCATGATCCACTTCCCTCGACGGTGGTAATTCAATCAATTCTTCTAGGAACACATCCACATATTCCTTTAGCCATGATGGTTCTTCATTGTTGTCCTGTGCCGGATCTAGTTTGCTTAGCTTGATCAGGTAGACGGATAACCCCTTCCTTATTCCTTGAACTATTCGTGTTGCCTTAGCTAGCTAGATCTTTGGTTTACTTGCTTCACCTTGTGTTGTAACCAGCTCACCCTTAGGATTCCGAAAGGAGACTTGACCCTTTCCACAATGAATGTGAGCATCATTGGGAATTAGCCAATCCATCCCGAGTAGACATTCATGGACACCTAGATTCATTACTCTGAACTTAACAGTTGTGGCCTTGTTTCGGAGTAGGAATTCCACCTTAGTAGTTTGTCCAGTGCAAGTAATTTCTCGCCCATTTGCTAGTTCGACAAGCAAAGTGGGTGCAACTATAGTAGTTATCCCTAACCTTCTTGCGCAAGTCGGTGAAATGAAAGAATGAGTGCTGCCACGATCAATCACGTTTTGAATTCCTTACCCTAGTAGTCTGATGGTGTTTGAATCACACGCATTGATTCCAACCGAGCGTTTATTGGTGGATTCAGCCCATCAAAAAACTTCGAGACCTGTTGGGGGATACTCATTGTCGGGGCGTATTTCAACGAGGAAACAAATTTCGAGTAGTATGCTTCCAGAGACAGGCCCAACTACCTCAACTTAAAGAACTCATTCATCTTCTAAGTTCTATACACAGGTGGCATATACCTTCCCTGTACTGCTTCCTTTAGTTTTTCCCAAGTTATTGTACTTTCAGTGACTCCTTGGTCTTTACACCATTGCTTCCACCACAGCCTAGCCTCACCGGTGAGCTTGAGCTTAGCAATCATGGCTTGGTTCACAGGTGTTGTTCCGAATGCGATAAAATAGTCCTCCATGGATTCAATCCATATTTCAGCATCAACTTCAACAGTCTTCCCTTTTCTGTCAAATTCTGGTGGTTTAATTTGTTTGAGAAGAAACTTATTCTCTTGTACCTCTGCTGGGCTTAGTGCGGTAACAGGGTTCTGAATCTGCGCTTGGGGATGTATCTAGTTACCATTTAAACTTTCTCGTGCTAGGATTGCATTTACACACCCCTATACAACTTAAATCAATGCGCACATATTTTTCATTGCAACTATCCAACCATTCAAATGAAAATAAAAGTCTTATTTAACCATAGGGAAGCGTAAGCCCCAAGTACAATTATTCGAGAATAGATAGGGTTTGGCTGAGATGATTTTCTTCTCAGGAGTTACATTAATGCCAGGTTAATAATTCCCTATTGGACTCAGCTACAGGGACAGAATAGTAGTATGGATTGGGGGAATGGATTCTCAAGAACTGATAAGTCATGGAAAAATCAGGAAATCCCTATTTTTGATAGCCATGACGTTCATTTCGCCCCATTACTTTAATTCTGTCCACTAGTAAAATTTTAACCACCTCTTCGTAGATGTAGCAGTTCTGATCTGCTTGCCGGCGTCCGATGTATTGAGTCGAGTTCACACGAGTCTTATGGAAGATGAATAACTTGATAATCTTCAAGTCTTCCAACCACTTTAACCTCTTCAGATTGTTTTGAAGATAGGCGAGTCAGTTGGTATCTATGTAGCAATATCCCGCGCTCCAAGTCCAACGCCTTTCCACATACAGCGGTGAGGGATTGTAGAGCCCATCCAAGTTCCCCATCATGTTGGACAATTTGCAATAGCTTGTAGAGTTCATAGCTGTCTTGAACATGATATAAAATACCAAGAACCTGCTCCATGCCTTGTAAGTTTGAAAGCGGCAACAATCCACAAGTGAGTAAATAAGAAAAACATTTTCTAATGAGCACATTGCCTCACTCTTCCCGATTTTTTTCCCTAATTGTTTTAGTCGTAGCTCGGCTCTGATACCAACTGTAATGTGACCGCCTATCGACTGTCCAAGCACGTTTTTAGCGGTCCATTGAGAGATGAGTCTAAGCAACACTGCCCACCACTCCCATGGAATGTTACAAGGTTTGTCACCTAGGGTTTCTCAAGTCCACCTTGCAACGGAATGTTTGCGGCCGAACCCACTAGGATTGACTTGAAACTTGAGTCTCTAGTCGTCAAGGTCTCGTGACAGCATTCAAGCGTCGGATTTTGGACATCCTACTTTACGCAAAGATACCCAAGCCAAAGCAGACCTATGCCGTACTTGGTTCAAAGAGAATGGGAAACAAGAGGGATGCGGTGCTCAATCTCTCTACACATAGGGCATAGTACCATTCCAGTCCCCTAAAACAGCATGAATCAGGATTCTAACCTAACGATTGCTAAGCGTCAATTGTCAGTAAAACCTTGTGAGAAGCCTCCCAATTCTCTGGGACCATCCTACCATAGGAAAAACCCGTCGGGGATTCCGCCCTCCCACTTCCCTCATTCGGCGTACTTTAGTTGTCTAATTAGCCCTATCACTTTTAGATGTGAAATGTAAAAACAGCTTCCTTAATTAGCCTCTTTAAAGGACAGGATTCATTCATGTAATCTTATGGCACTGACACGAAAACAAATTCAAACAGGCTCCCTAGAAGTAAACTTTAATATTAGCAATTTATTAGAGATACAAGTCTTGTTCAAAAGGGACAATATCTGCAATCCATAAGGATACACTTTATTTCCACCAAGCTTCTGCCTTGCACTCGTAACAATGGCCCCTCGAGAATCTATCCCGAGTCACGCAAATCATTTGAGTAGGACTCGGAGGCAAGGAATTTACAGTCAGAGCCCCTACTGGCATCCAAGCATCCTTCTACGTTCAAACCAACCCACAGAGAGACCTCTCATGGCGGATACAGTCCATGTTCCCGTCACGGCTATTTAGAACCCCCTTGGCTAGGGTTGGCGATGAGCTGGGGGTGGTTTGGCGCGCCCTCCAAAAGTTCAACCTGATTCATTATTCTCATTTATGAGTTTGGGATTACACAATCTTTTTTTTTAAGAAGCGGTATTCCTGAATTTACAAGCACAAACAAGGATGTAGGTGAGTGCTCGAGACATCTGCTAAGGTGGGGATCCCTATCTTGACGCTTAGCGTTTGACCTTCTTGCCTTGGCAACAATTTTCAATATCCTCCGAGGGTTAGGGAATACCTTCTTTCCGACCCCGGTCCTATGTGATAGAAACGAGCAATTATGCAATTGGATCTATATCCAATAGTTCTCGGGGTGGAAGTTGTCCTAGCTTGCTAGTCTTTAATCCAGATTCTTGTCATTGGAAGAAACAACACTCGAACCTCTTATATTAACGATAGATTGCATTATGGTTAAAGGTGATATCTTCAAGGTTGTTTCAGCTTTATCGAGGCCAGATTTGGAATAGAGACCAGTGAGTGTTTTACTTGTCTCATGGTCCACTTATGAAGTAACAATAGATTGGCTCAATTACCATTAATCCTAAATAAGTCAAGTTAAGGCCCATATAGAATTTATCTCATTGAACTACCTAAGCAATTAAGGTTAACGCTTCATATGCGTGTCTTATAACTATCTTTAAGATGAATCGCTAACAGTGCCGCTGAGACCGCCCGTGATATCGCGCAATCTAAATGCGAGTCTTTCCTACGACGATGATGCAATGCGGAGTTCTACTCTTGGGAATTTCTTTTTAATGTACTTACACAAATTATAAGTAAAGGCTTGTATTTTTCTTTTGTAGGAGGAACAAGAAGTCATCAAGCCTAATGCATGTGCGAGCTACATCTCTCTAAAGGATTACAGGAGCCCAAAACCCGACTAATTGTTGCAATGACCTAAACGTACTTAACCTATTATTGTAGCATTCACAATTCTCATGGACTTTATTCAAACTCTTACCCCTACCTTTTCAGTTTAGCCAATTTCGCGATACAAAAAAAAGTATGACTTCCGCTTAATGACGAATTTGCATAAGCGTCCTAACAGCCCATTTTTTCAGTACTTTCAAGCATGCCAATGTTAGTGCATAATCTAAGCTCTATAAGCACAATCAATAAGGTCCTTGATTATTATTTTTTAGTGTGCATGAAAACATGCCAAGGTGCAATAAAACACAATTTCCAACATGATACAATGATGCAACCTAAATGGTGGTTAGTTATCATAGACTTTCACCAGTAATTCTCCCTTCCCAATGATGTTGGCCTATGTTCTTAAGGCCTCCCATCAGGGTAGGATTTATGAGACGCACCTAATTACCAAGTGATGCGGTTCCTTGACCCGCAACTCCATCCGTTGAAGTAGGATTTGCGTGCAATTGGACTTTACTTCGCTTGGGAGGCATCGTACAATTTTGGTTTTTCCTTCGTGGCTACATGCTGAGGTTACGAGAGAGACAACTCCTCGTGGAGGGAATTCATCCGTGAGAACCTTCTCGAAGAAGGGGAAAGAGAAAGACGGCAAGCTCAGAAGTCTTCAAAGAGACAGAAATTCCCTCTCTCTCTTGCTTTCTCTTCTCTCTCTCTCTCTCTCTCTCTCTCTCTCTCTCTCTCTCTCTCTCTCTCTCTAGTCACCAGACGGGCAACAACGAACCTTCTTTATCTCTCTCTCCCCCTCTCCCTCCAGTCACCAAACACGTAGCAACGAACCTCTTTTTCCTCTCCCTCTCTTCTTCAATGCCCAAGGCCCTTTTATAGAGGGGGGAAGCTTGGGTAGGGTATGGAGGCCCTCCCCCTCTACTCCCTCTTCACTTGCATGGCAGCGGCCAGTTGGTCCACGCCCCTCCTGACCATGTCATCTCCCCTCCCCGGAGCTCCCTCAACAACACACGGCAACCCCCCTACCTTCTCTCTGGCACGCGGCACCCCCCCGTTGATAACACGACTGCCCCCCCCCCCCCCCCCCCGGCCATCCACCACTTGGCGACGTGAGTGGAGGGGAGGATTTATTCCCCCTTTTTTTTTATAATCATTTTATTAGGGGGGGAGGGTCATACGGCAAGAATGTTACAGATTTCAACCTATCAAAACTTTCCAAAGTTGAGGATTTTACATTCCAAACCAATGCTTAAATGCTTGCCAAGCATCCCTAAAAATCAAGTGTGACATTCATGAAGCATTCACTGCTGTAGTAAACTGATCTAAGAGTGCACGTACCAGGCACATTTCTCCTTTCACTGACATATCAAATCACTGCTGAATATACTGATCTAGAAGGCGGCTCAAATTCTCATGTCCAAGTACTTTAGCATGTAGCTATTGCTCAAGTAAGTGAGTGATTAATCATGGGTAGATCTGCTAACTTCTATGCTTCAAGAAAACAGGCGCAAATGGACAGATCGTGTTTTTATATCTGTTGCTTATGCTACACATGAGTGCTTGCTAATGCAAGTTCTAATGCTTGATAATATTCCCCAATACTTCAAGCATCACATCTATGATGGTATTCAGCCATACTTGGTGCTCAAGCATCCATAAACCAGGTGCATTTTAGCAAGTCACGTTTTTGCATCCAGGCACGTAATTTTTCAGATATGCTACTGTTTTAATCAGCAATAAGCTTATCAATAAGCTTTCACACCTACCATCAATCCCTTATGCATGCTTCACATGGTCTTGGCATTCCATTCAGCATTATTGTTCATTGATAGTCCACCCTGGAGCAATAGGCGCAACCAACAAGTACACATTTTTTCAGATTTGCTAATGCTAAACATTAGGAGGCTGAATGATAGGCTCCATTACATGCCATTAACCCTTTGAACCACCTTCCACAAGCTCTGTTAGTTGCAGAGACTTCAGCTAAGATACATACCTTCCAGATGAGAGTTATGGCTGCCAACACTGCAAGCTTACTTCAATCTTCGAACTCCAGCTTCTCTCGCAACTTCACTGCAGGCTCTCACACTCCAGGGATCGACAGTTCCATGGCTCTGATACCATGTCAAAAGATAAGGAGAGAGAGATGAGGCAATAGGGAGCAGTGAACTCCCATATTCTTCATTATTCCATGTACTTCACACACATACTGAATGACTAGAAAGAACTAGGTCTAAGTGACCTGATGACTACTCACACTAACTAACTCTACAGTGTTAAGTGTCCCCCACTTATTGACTATGACTCACATGCTAGAGACAACTGGACACTAGCTGTCATATCGGTGTACATGAGTTGAGCTTAAAACTCAACATTGAGGCTATAGATGTCCATGGTTTGAGGCTACTAGAGGCAAAGTAAAGGTTTATCCTCAACTAGGTGACATGCATGTTCCATGTATATGAAGCACAAGATCATGCACGAGCTGGACTAGTATATGCATTTACTGTTGGCAACTATTCTCCATTGGTATGCATCATAAATGACCATTGCCATACCTAAGTAAAAGGGTCATTTCGGTCTTCACATTGTCTCACCCTTTAAACATGTGCATTTGCTAATACCTAGGATCCGCTTAAAACAATGAAAAGCAAAAGGTGAAGTTGATATAACAAAATCTTGTCTTTGTATAATGTCAAGGGGCTCCAGCCATGATCCCTAACTTTACTGCAACACTGTTGGTGATGAGCAATCGGCATCATCTTGGAACAGAATGGGACATAGTCAGCGTGCAGCTTTTAAGTCCTTGAAGGAGCAGACACCTTCCTGCTTTGTCGTCAACCTTACAACCATTGCACATTATGCTTTTCCTTGTTGACAGATTTAATGAATTTCATGTGCAAATTCCTTCCAATGACATGACCAACCTCACTCACCTATGTGAGTGTAGGTGACTCCTAGAATCGTATCAACGGCCACCATCTTTTTTCAAAGAGCGATACATGTGGGGATCACCAAGAAACGAATATTGCACTTGAGCTCAAGTAAGTGCAAGCCAAGTTTCGCAAATGGTAAACAAAAAGGTGCAAAAATGATGTGAAGCCCAAGCAAACATTCTAGTTCCCCTTGAAGGTCGAACAACTGGTCTCAGTGCAGAAAAAGGGAAAATATCATACCACTGCTCGTCGGGCATAGCAAATATAAGGGAAGGACGCCTCAATTTATCAAGCTCCAGTTTCAATAAACAACAGATGCAGAGGCACCTTGTTGGACAACTAGAAACGAGATGAAAAACATGAAATGCGATGGCAAAAGTGAAGAAACTACAAACTCCTATTTCCATATATCAAAGCCTCAAGGCGAGATACAACAGATGCACTGGCACCTTGCTGGTTGAGTTAACTAGAGACGAGATGAAAAACATAAAATGCACCGACAGAAGCGGAGAAACTTGCACAAAACAAAGGAATTTCCTGCAAAATGCGCGACATAGGAGGTCAATCTGGGAGCACCTTTAAAAGGTACTGAAACGGCCTTGCGTTCTGAGTTCTTTCTTGCAGCAGCTCTGGAGGAGACGCGTGTAAAAGGCCTGCATGTCACAGTGGACAGAGTGAAGTTGAAAGAAGAAGTAGAGCAGATAAGGCAGGAAATTACAGGAGAAGAGGCAAACCCGGAGAGACTCCTAAACTCAGCAGCAGACGAAGCCTGAGGGGCGGCAAGGCTGAGCTCCATGGTTCGAGAACAGTCGATGCAGCTTCCTGTCACCGAAGATAACTGCTACTCCATAAGACTTTTGTCCTCTAATGATGAGTCGAGATGATCCAAACAGCCACCTTTCTTTTTTCTTCTTTTGTTTTTATCCCTTCTTTTTTTTTAATACGAGTTTGTATTGACTTGCAAAGTTTGCAAGGCTTAGTCACGTTTGCTTGGCATTTTTGTGAGCACACTATATCGAGCAATATTGTCATCAGTTGCATCCATGGTTTTTTTTTTTAGGGTTGCTGAGCCCTTCTATAAGCATTTTGACTTTCAAAAGAAGGAAAAAAAATTTAAAGCCTTGTCATCGAAGGCCAAGATTTTAAAATTGTCCTTCTTCACGAAAGGCAAGTTTTATCAAACCTTGCCTTAGAAGGGTCATTTTTTTTAAAAATATTTAATATTATTATTAAGAGTCAACTTTGGACTGTTGACTCTTGGACTGCCCAAAACCCAAGGCCAAATTTTAGAGGCTCTCGAACAATTGGCTGCCCGGCACCCAAGGAAAAGCCCTAATTTTTAACCTAAAGGCAGTATTGAGTACACTCAAAAGTCATGAGTACAAGAGTCTGGAGATGACAAAGCTTGATAGTGACAGTCTACAGATGATTGATTCACGAATCCATCATCCCCTGAACTTTGAAGGCCTAGGCTCCAATTTCACTTCGGCGAATCAGAATCGTGAGTTGTGTCGTCCAGATTCTAGACTCGTCACTCCACAGTCCAACTTCCAAGCCTCAAGGCTGGAGCATTGAACATGTCCTATGACTCCGATAGGTTGTAGCCTGTGAGTCGTGACCTGTCCTGTGGGGCAGCGGGCCGCGGACCTGTCTAGTGTCCAAAAAATTTCCACCATCTCACATATAGGCGGCGGCTGCTCCTGACTCCCATGGACTCCCGAGTCCCATAATACTCCCATTCCTTGGTTAGTAGCTACAGCTGCTCTCAACTCCTGTGCATTATCACGAGAGACTTACGACTCACCACTAGCACTAGGTATAGTAGGCATCCTGCTTACTGCGTGCATCAATGAGACTGAAGCTTGAAGGTTGAAGGTGAGGTAAGACTCAAGATCCATCAATGCTGCTGCTATCAACAACATGCCAGCACACTTGAGGACTCAAGAGTTGGTATATTGCATGATGCATCAGATCATCTGACGATGTTATCTTCCATAAGAGGATGGCCCATAAAATAAAAGTAGACCCGTCACCCTAGTCAGGACACTCAAGACTTAGGAGGAGGCTTTTGCAGACTGCAGTGCACACCATACTTCTAGCAAAACTATCATGAGACAATCACAGAGCTACCATAATCCATTGCAATTTTCCCTATGGATCTTCACACCCCCAGGGCCCCCATGCTTTACTTCTGCAAGTGGTCCCTTCTAACTTCTAAGTTCTTAGTGCCCTATCAACTTCAGTCTTCAACCATATTTGTCTCATGATGTTACAGGATTCGTCTAAAGTCAAGTGATGTGTTAGAGGGCTGCTCATGCATCTCTTTAGTTTGTTGCCTCTTGCCTTGGGTCACAAGACTTAAGACTCGGGAGGGATCAAAGTTCAAACTTCAAACACGGCTACCCTACCCAGTGCCAGGTGAGGGGGTAGCCTAGCATTGCCCTCGTTGAGAGACTAAGACTATTGTTAATTACTAATCTCTATTATCTTATGTGATACTAAAATGGCTATAAATTTATTGCACATGTCCATTGGAATTTGGAGGTTGGAGCATCCATATTATTGAAGTTTATTGTACAAGAGTGAGAGACACAACATACTTTAGCACAGATCTAGATTGCAAGTTGATTGTCAATCAAGTCATCTTAGATTTGACAGGTGAGTTGTCTAACTTAACTAGTCATCAATTATTATATGTTTATGCAACTTTAAGATAGTCTTGATTAATGTCAGTTGAGAGAGAAGGCATATATTTCAATGTTTAGGATTGAACTAATGTTAGTTTATTTAAGTGTAACATAGATCCTATGGATGCAAAAGTTTTAGGTCCTTTGAACTGTACTATCTACAAGGATGAGACCACTTTTCTTTGAGATGGATGGGTGAAACCTTGACCTTACTAAGATATGTATCACATAAAATAGTTTATATGTTTGAAAATTTATTTATTTATTCAAAACTTATGAGCTTATTGTTATTGACAATGACCAGTTGCATTTGAAGTTATGGCCTTCTCAACAAGAATTGGGCACCCTAAAAAGGATTCTCAGCAATTAAGCCTCTCAATGGCTTTTATGTGAAAGAGAAAATCAACAGAGAATATGCCCAATAGTGTTGGGGAGAACGATGTTCCAAATGCAAGCTCTAGTGCATACACGCATCCTACAAGGAATGTGAGTGTGGACCTCAATGTGAGGTTAGAAGAGGAGGAAGATAACATTCACATGGAACAAATGTGAATGTAATGCAAAGCATACAGGAAGTAAGAGAACAATATGAGGCACGTGTGGATGCAGTTTTAGACTATGAAGGTTCAATGTCAAAAAAAGCAAAGGGCCAACGTGTGTATCAGGAACATTGGAAGGTGTACTTTCCATGGAGCTATGCTACACATGATGCAGATGGCAAACAAAGAATTCATTGCAAGATGTGTGCACACTTTAAGATGAGCAATGTTTTTGCTAATATTGGTAGCACAATTCCCCAATGACCATCATTGGAGATACATGAAAAGTCCAAAGAACACAACAAAGCAAAGTTCTTATGGGCAGAGAAAGAGCACAGATCAACTTTACCTCTTAATACACATTTGCACAATATGGATCAAGCAGAGGTAGACAAAAGGGTTGCACGGATTAGAGTGTTGCTTCAAGTGATGTATTTCATTGCGATCAAGGATAAGCCTCTTTCGGACTTTCAAAAGAATGTTGAGGAATTAGTAGTTTTTGGGGCACCATATGTACCTAGTCAAGCAAGTTATTCATCCTATCTTTCTTCATCTTCTGCTTATATGTTTTTGGAGGCATGCTACAAATACTTGTATGAGAAAGCAAAGGCAAAGATTTGTGAAAGTCCCTTGTACTCACTGATGGTGGATGAGAGTACGGATGTTTCTAACGATCACCACATGATCCTATGTATCACATATTTATGTGATAAGGGCAATGGATATGTATGTAATAGATTTGTTTCAATATTGAAAATACATAATGGAATAGCAAAGGGATTGTACGATGGGCTCTCAGAGTTCTTACAAAGCTTTGGTTTATCAAAATCTGAGCTTGTAGGATTTTCCACTAATGGATGTAGTGTGATGCTTGGGCAAAATGGATTAGTCAATTGATTTGCACGAGAGGTACCACACCTAGTAAGAGTCCATTGTATAGCACATAGATATGCATTGGCAGCTAAGGATGCTTTGTCTACATTGTCTATCTTTGAGATAGTAGAAATAGTCACTCCAAAGTCTTACAAATGGTTCAATAGTTCTTACAAAAGGCATGGATAATTGAAAGATTTAGCCACTGAATTTGAGCTACCAGTTCATGAGCTCTTAAAGGTGCATGAGATTCGTTGGCTCTCAAGAGGACAAGTAGTGAAAAAGCTTGTTACATTGATGCTAGCTCTATTGTGTATGTGGATGAGGGAAAATGCAAAGTTGTATATGTTGTTTACCTCATTCAAGGTTGAATTCTCCCTACATCTGTTAGCTGATGTGCTACACTACCTAAACCTTCTGAATAAAAAGTTCCAAGTTGAACAAGTAGACATAACTTCAATAGGAACAGAGCTTATGATCACTATAGATATTCTAGAGGCACGCTTCCTATTGGGAGACTTTGGTCATGGGACACAAAATCTCACAAAGTTTTATCAGCAAGTTAAATATGGATACATGCATTTTCCAATCAACAATGCTGGAGTTATGGAAATGCATACTCTTCATAATAATCACTTGGGACCTAAGGATAAATGTAGCCAATTGGCAAGTTGGGAGAGCTGCATTGAAATTATCAAGCAATTCGTACAGAAAGTTATATCTGCGCTATATGTGAGGTTTATTGATTTAAAGCTATTTGAGGCTGCAAAGATATTTAGCCCTAAGGATTACCCACATGATGTCTGTGGATGCTTCACAATGGGTGCAATTTGGATAAATTCCTTATTAGTGTAAAAGAGGCAATTCTCATAGCAAACAAAATAACTGGAAAATACAAGAATACACCAAATATGCCAAAGAAACC
This sequence comes from Lygodium microphyllum, assembly GCF_053477565.2. NCBI lineage: Eukaryota > Viridiplantae > Streptophyta > Polypodiopsida > Schizaeales > Lygodiaceae > Lygodium > Lygodium microphyllum. The sequence goes on along the minus strand of NC_141163.1, from coordinate 8,859,926 downwards.
ATAGCCAAGGTGGCTAGGTGTTAACCCCAACATGAAGAAAGCAGAAAGAAGTGGAAAAGATGCAGGGCAAAGGCGGAAAAAAGGTAGCCCGATTGAAGAAAGAAAAGGAGAAAAGGCCAAAAGCGCAAGGGCAACCTTAAAAGTCCAAGGCAAAGGCAAAAGGGGAAAGGCGCATTTTAAAATAAAAGGGCGCACCCTGAAATCTTGTAAAAGAGCGCCGGGCTCTCACTCGTGCAATTTGTAAATGTAGACGGGTGGTGGAAAGGAAGCTAGGAAGATAGAAGGACAATGGAAAAAAGGGCATGGGCTATGGCCGGCCATGTAAAAAAGGGAAAAAGGGGATGACCGCCCAAAAGGGATTTAGGGTTTTGTATATAAAGTTAAAAAGTGAATGAGAAGTTCATTCTTGTGTGTGGCCAAAAGTGGTTCTCTTCTTCTTCTTCTTCTTGCTTGCTTGAGCTTGTGCTTGAGAGAGGGAGTGTGAGAGTGTGAGGGAGTGAGTGTGTGAGGGTGAGGGACCGAGGAGGAGAAGCTCTCCATATTCTCCTCTCTTCTTCTCTTCTCTTCTCTTCTCTTGTCTTGCTCACGGCAATGGAGCTTGGAGCTTGGAGCTTGAGGATGGAGCTTGCCTGAAGCTTGCACTTGGATCGTGGAGCTACTGGAGTGCGCGGGAGAGGAGGTAACTCGAACGGCACGGAGGTAAGCTCACTACACCCGTAGATATGGATGGCGCGTCGGCTATGTGAGAGGTAGCCATTAGTGCTCGGCTTGGAACGCTTGAAACAATAAGCGGTCCGAGGGTCTTGGCGGTTGAGTGAAAGCTTCCACATTTTGGTTCCGTTGCCGGGACCAACGGATTCAAGCCTTGAGCGCTTGCGCGCTTCGAATCGAGCATCAAAGTAAGGGGTTTCCCCCGAACCGGTACTTGAGGTAGATAGGTAGGAATCGAGGGGGTTGAAGATGGTATTCAATCTCCTTGGCAAGTAGGTTTGTTGCTTTCTGAGATTTATGTTGTGGAATGGAGTAGTATAGGTATTTATTTTGTGATTTGGATGCATTTAGGGTAGGAAAAAACAAAGAAAAAGAAGAAAAAAATAGGCAAACAGTAGGGTTTTCTATTGCTGTATAACAGGCTAAAACAGGGAAACAAGGGACCAAATTCAAGTTCTGGGTGAGATAGGGACAGGGAACTAGCTGTGAGGTTCTGCAGTGCTCAAAAAGGACCTTAAGAGGCCTGGGAGGCCAGGACAGACCTCATTTCCTTGGCTTGCCTTGTGTGAGAGAGAGAGGGAGAGAGAACTTCTGGTTCACAGGACGAGGAAGCGCTGCCCCGATTTCTAGGCATCGGTGATTTGTGTTGCTCCAGGCGAGTCTGGTGTTTTGCAACAAGTGCCCTGATTAGATCTAGAAAGTTTGTGGTGATTGTGTGCACCAGACAGTGAGGAGGGGACAAACGCGCGGGAATCGCGCCCGCCGCCGATGCACTCGGACCAACTCGCTGTGGTCCGATTCCCAGAATTGGACCACCCGAGTTCGGGAGTCGAACTGTCCGATTCCCAGAATCGGACCAGCTCGATCGGACGTGCTACGTGGCACTTGGACCAACCCGTCTGATTTTGAGAATCGGACGCTCGGACCAACCTGTCCGACTCAGACGCTTGGACCACTCGGACGCCTTGACTCGAACACTCGAACGAGTCCATAATCGGACCACTTACAATCGGACCAGGCCGTCCGAGTCCCAGACTCGGACCAGCCAGAATCGGACCACCCTGTTCGATCCGATTCCCAGAATCGGACCACTTTTTGATCCGACTCCTAGAATCGGACGTGACCAAAATCGGATCACTGGTCCGATCAGACCCATCCAAAATCGGATGTCCGATTCTGATAATCGGACTCCTGAAAATCGGACATCTTAGAATCGGACCAAAAAAATTGTCAAATCGGACAGGTATCCAGAACACAAATTCTGACGCATCTAAACCCCGAAATTGACCCCAAAGGCTACGTAGAGCTAAAGGCACATCACAGATCCATAACCGGGCTAAAATTTAGACCACGTAGTTCAAAATTTGGCTATAACCGGTCCTCCAAATTGCATATGGCGTCTACCGTAACGGCCCTGCGGGCCGGGGGGGACTGCCCCCTCCCCCCCCCCCCCCCCCCCGGGACCCCCGCAGAGGGGGCTCGCCCCCCCCCCCCCCCCCCCCCAAGACCCCCATAGAGGGGGGCTTTGCCCCCTCCGCACCTCTCCCGAGTAGGTTGGAGAGAAAACGCGCGCGGTGACAGGCCTTCCAAATTGGACCCTAGTGAAGTAATGGCTCTATACCAGCACGGAGTCTCACTTGCAATAGAGCAACCAAAAGCCCATACCCAAACAGAGAGAAACAGAGACCCTAGAACATCAATGGGCCAATCTAGCCATCAAGGGCAAAAAGGCCACACCACGAGAACACAAAGACATTATGTTCAAACCGTGTCTAGTCAGAGCAAAATGCAACTTCAGCAAGCTACAAATGCGAAGATGACTAGACATGACACTCTTGACGAGAGATGTACCTTGAATAGCACTGCACTGACGATCCAAGACAGCAGTGGAGAATCCACATCTGGTCGTGTAGTCGAGAACTCAAGGGCATCTGTCAAAAGGCTTAAATTTACAAGCCAGGACCGGGAAGATGAAGACATAGTACCACCTGCTTATCTTAGGGTCAAACTCACCGCAAAAGGAGAGCATACTATTGATGCTCTAATTGATGAAGGAGCAGATTTTAATATCTTGACCTATGAATCATGAACCCTACTAGGCCAACCAGAGCTGACACCGACTAGTGCAACTCTTAGCCCTTATGGGGGACACCCACAAGCACTCATAGGGAAGTGCAAAATCCTTGTGACAATTGAAACAGAAAGCTTGCCTATCCTATTTCATGTTCCTCCAAATGGTGCTAGCTGTGGGAAAGAAACCCTCCTAGGAAGACCCTTCAAAAGGGCGACCAAGTGTGAGGTTGACTATGCAACACATAAGATACACCTGACACTACCGGGTGTGAGGATAGTCACAACCTTTAGCAAGGGTGACCTCATCAAACCTCGAGGGAAAGGCAAGGAAGGTGCTAACGTAACAGTCAAGCCTACTAACGAGGGCAAGGACTTGTTGGAAGAGTTGATACAAGCACAGGTCGAACAACGAGGACCAGGAAGTGAGGCCATGCTTGAAACAAAAAGGTCAAGAGACAATGCCAAGGACGGGCTTTGGACTTACAAATATCGTAGAAGACCCCAAAAGAAGCCCAAGCCTTATAGACGGAGGCGTTGATGGAGAGCCAGCACAACGCCACGATGGATATCCAAGGCGTTGCTTCGGGCTCAAGGGTATTATGCAGGCAACCGATGGATTTGGGTGCCAAAACCCCTTGCTAAACCTCCCTGGTCGACTGAAGGCCAGAGTGCATCAACAACAACGAAGCACAGGAGGAAATCTAAGAGAAACTCTAGGTCTCGAGGCAAGAAACCAGACATGAGTGTTCGAAAGAAAGAGCCTCAACCTAGCATGCTTAATAAGCAGATGTCATATGTAACCATTGAGCGTGCACAAAGGCCATTAGTGCCCAATGAGCCTTTGATTTCCCGAGGGGAGAACAAACATCATAGGCACAACATTGCTCATGGCAAGGCTACTTGCTCAACAAAGCAAATGGCACAATCATCTAATAGCCTTGAGAAAATCAGTCAGCTAGTGCCACATCCACCTAGGACTCCTAGATCTCCTACGCCCTCTTCTCCCAAACAGACACAGGAAGCACTACAACAGTTGTCAAGGGCGACTGCTCAATTCCAATCTCTATCTCCATCTAAGCTTCCAACCGTCAAGGAGGTGGGACATGATGCCATCGATAGCTCTCGACCCAAGGATATGCCTGAGCCACCTAATGCGACTAGATCAGCTCATGTTCGATCTACACAGATGAGTGCTCAAAGGCCAACAAAAGACATGACCACTTTTAATCACCCTAGGGACTTGACACCGCAATCCACCAAGGATAGCCAACCCACTGAACTAGTTGCTACTACTTCCAATCAGGGATCACAGCAATCACAGCCCTTGGCCATGACAATGCCCCTTGTGGAACGTGTCCTTAGTAGTTCACCTATGGAGGAGGTGTCGCAACCAAATCCCTCGACAACTCCAGCACTTTCAAAGTGTCTAAAGCCTAGGACGGAGGAGTTAAATGCAAGGGAGTTGGTTGAAAAGCTAGACTCTCCAAAAAGAGCGGCAGTTGTGCCCTCACAACCGGGCAAGGCTATTCAGCAAACCACGGCTATGTCCCATAGGGACACACTAGAGAAGGGAAATACTGAGGCCCGACCAAGCACATCAACGGTCGATATAGCCCAGGGTCCTAAGTCGTCGAGAGAGGCACCTTCATTGACCAAGAAAAAGAGGAGAAAGCAGAGAAAACATCAACAGATGCAGGTGGTTGTGGACCCAAGGAACATTGAGACGAAGGGTGCTGGAGAGCTGATGAATAAAGCATCGAGTCCATCCACCAATGAACCCACTGATGCCTCTCCTAATAGCGGTGAAACCCTAGACACATCCGTGTGTTCTGAGAAACCAAAGCAACCGTTGCCATCAACAGTTGCTTGCAACACTCTATCCATTGACAATAGAACTCATATTGATCAATCAAGAGTGGATACAACGCTGTCACAACAGGGTGACAAATCTATACCAGTCACATCCGAGAAGAACCATGACGAAATAATAGCAAAACCTCAGGAGAAACGCGAGAACCCCAAGAGCATAAGAAAACCTAGCGTTGACCAATCTTGCTCATCTAGGCCTGAGCCCCCAGCCATGCTAAAGCCTAAGGAAACTCTTAGACCTTTGCATGAGATAGCAACCGAGCAAGCCCTCATTGAATATAGAAGTGTCGCAGAATGCTTAACTGAGTTGGAGGCTAAGCTCAAAGTGGTCGCGCGTGTCTACGTCCTTGCGGACATGGGCACGATCCCCAAGGAGCAGCTTGGAGATTACTTGACCTTTCCTCTATCATGGGAAGAACAAGAACATCTTAACGGGCACTACGACAGGCTCCTGCATGAACATATGCGACTCATCCCTAATGAGGAGGCTGACGAACTGCGCTTAACCGTCACATTCAATGAAGTGCTCTACCGACCGAATCTCGTAGACATAGAGCTACTAAAGCGACTGTCAGCAGGCCAAAGTCAATTGAGCAGCGTTGGTGCGAAAGCCGCGTTGTAATGGCCAAACTAGGGGCTCAGATCATGACGGTCTCAGAAGAGCGATTGGCCAAATGGCGGTCTCAAAGAGACCCAACCTACGTGGCACCAACTTCCCTTCGAGTGCTAATTGACATTCGGGGTACGGGCTTAGCTAGGACTAGGCTACAGGGCCCTTTGATTGATAAGGTTCTCACTGAGGAGGAGTTACATATTGCCAGTAGACTCGGTCAAGGTTCCATGCTACTCGACGTGGCAAAGTATCTATCAATATTAAGTCAGCTGCCACGAATACTAGATGCGTGTGCCACGCTCGGGTACAACCCCGAGTTCTACACTTGGTTCTTATCCTCGTGAAGTGACATGGATTCATAGATATGTATATAAATAAACATTGATTTTTGTGTCACCATGTATAAACAATATCAACACACACAAGCAATGATAGTCAAGCGCAGGGAGAAGAGTCGGGTTTGACAGGCTAAGCTCCTCAGGTCCTCCTCTCATCACACTTTTGAAAGTCGTGTGACCAGCCCCACCGCCAAGTGAAGGGCATGCAACCCATATTGCCGCCAGAGGAGGCCTTGACCAACAACTCTGATGGTGTAGACCGTGTGTAGTCCCTTCCTATGCACCTTCTCCCCTTTTTGGTCTATCCTTCCAAGGATGTATCCTATCCCACTCCACGACAACCAGTCCACGCGACTTAGCATAAACTAATATCCGCTAATGACTGGAGGCAACGCGAACATCAGCAGGGGGACCATTCCCCTACAACAAACACCGCATGCCTCACCCCTCCCCTTCTTGTCATATACGCTTCATAAACCACACTAAAATCCCTTCCATGCAAACAGTTATCTCCTGTATCAAGGTCTAACCCTTGGATTGCGTCCTGCAGGTTTCCTTTTGCAGCAAAACGCATGGAGAATCATGGGGATCTAGCATGCAAGGACGCTCTTCGCAGAAGGCGGGAGCATGTGGCACGCGCCCCTCCACCAGAGAGCTATGTGCCCACCATCAAGAGGTATGCCAAGAAGCGGGGCCCTAAGCGACATTGCCCAAGGCGAAGGCCGAAGAACCCTCGAGTCAAGAAAGTCGAGACTCGAAACCCGCAACAGGCCGCATCACTAGTGGTACGCACTCCCAGCTCCCGCTCGGGCCCCAGACGCTAAAAGGCAGAAAGGGCAGCTCGGGAAAGAGAAGAATTTAATGAGTTATTTAAAGATATTCTAGAGACGGTAGCAGGCCAGGATTACACCATTCATGTCCCGGCCGACATGTTCCTTGCTCACCCCCGCGGGAGCCCCACACCAGCAGAGCCCCAATCACCCAGCCATCCAGACTCGCCCCGCCTCGTACAAATCGAGTAGCCCATAATGCATAAAGGGCTTATCAAATGATAACTGGCCAGGACTTTTTGTTTTTAAATGGTTAAGTGTTCCCGACTTGTTAAGTGTTGACATGTTCCTGACTTGTATGAACTTATCATATCTGCGTTTAATATATGCTACGCCTTTAGCAAAAGAAAAAGCTAATCAAGCGCAGGTGATAAATGTTTAGTCAACACCATAGAATTCAAATAAGTGATGTCTCCTTGCATTGCACTGGTTTATTATAGTTGCGGCATACACAATGCATATGCTCTCATGAAGCGACAAGTGGATGTAGGATAATAGAGGTCCTTGTGCGAAAATGATCAATGCCCAATCACCACAACACCCACAACCCCACAACGAGCCACGGCAAAGCCACGCTGCCGAAAGCACCCTTGCCAACCGCCCACATTGCATGACCCACAAAACATTCCTGGGCCACGCCCCCTTTCTAGGTCAAGCTCTATAGTTGGCTCACAGCAGCCGTTACCTCAATTGTACCCACATCGCATGTGCCGCAAGGAGGGTTGCAATAGCTCAAGTGTATCTCCCTCTTTCGCCAACTGCTTCTCTAACAACGAGGCTAGGGCACCATCATCATTGTACTATTCATTTTCGGAGCCTTCGAAGCTTGACATTTTCCAACCCATTGAAAGGCTGATAGCCTCAACATATTGTAATGGTTGTACTCATGCAAAAAAAAAAAAGAGGAAAAGAAAAGAAAAGAAAAAGAAAAAGAAAAAGAAAAAAAGAAAACAAAAGAAAAAGAAGAAAAGAGAAGAATGGAAAAATAAGAAGCAACCACGATCACAGCACAGCACCTAGGGGTCCTCAAATTAGGTACGTCTGGTGACCTTGGTCGACCGGTTTCGTCCCTAGTCCCCTAGCCCCTTACACTCACCCACAATTGTTCAGGGCACATCAAGGGCAGGACATACCTGGGGAGCTTGTCTCGCCTAGGGTTAGACCTGTCACCCTGATCCACTTGCACAATTTTCTTTTGCACTCTGCCTTCGTACCATTGCAATCAATGGTGATAAGCACCGCACGATTGGCCATGAAAAGTACACCATACTCATCAAGCAAGTCCAATAGTTTCCAGCTACTGAAAGTGCGGTGTCCTTGTATTCCATTATACTACATCATGCAATCGCAATGCAAAGGATGTCTCATATGCCTTCACGCGTACTCCTTCTCCACATGGACAACTTTGCTTCATCCACGAATTGTTATGAGAAACTAGCCCACGGTCTTCTAACTATGTAATATCTAAGTATGCACGAGCACTCACATAATATTTGCACCAAAGTATATCCACTGTTTGGATCCTCAAGTGCAAGACAATACTCTAGGCTTGCTTAGCGTTCGACCTGTCTCCCAAACTAATCAAAATATGTATTGTGCATGATGAGAAGCCTAGCACTGGCCCTTAAGGAGAGATCACAAGTGAGGTTTTCCAATTGCAGGTATAAGGTGTTGTTTGCTCTTCATCAACACTCAACTTTGATACTTGTCCCTTACCATCCAATAAGCCCGCAAAGGATCGTCATGTGCAGAATCCCCAACAAACCAACACTTGTGCTGGCCATCAATGCAATCCCCAACATAGCATAGCCCTACCACCAACTCCAACAACCTTCCACCAGCCACCTTGGCTACCAATAGGCCCCCAGGACCTTCTACCACACCACCACCAGCACTCCTCCACGGACACCACAGGCGTCCTTGTCACCCACGTCTTCGGTGCATGCTACAGCCTGCTACCTACGACGGTGAGTGCCACGGGACTGGCACTCGTCTAGGAGGGGGGTAATGTTAACCCCAACATGAAGAAAGCAGAAAGAAGTGGAAAAGACGCAGGGAAAAGGCGGAAAAAAGGTAGCCCGACTGAAGAAAGAAAAGGAGAAAAGGCCAAAAGCGCAAGGGCAACCTTAAAAGTCCAAGGCAAAGGCAAAAGGGAAAAGGCGCATTTTAAAATAAAAGGGCACACCCTGAAATCTTGTAAAAGAGCGCTGGGCTCTCACTCGTGCAATTTGTAAATGTAGACGGGCAGTGGAAAGGAAGCTAGGAAGATAGAAGGACAATGGGAAAAAGGGCATGGGCTATGGCCGGCCATGTAAGAAAGGGAAAAAGGGGATGACCGCCCAAAAGGGATTTAGAGTTTTGTATATAAAGTTGAAAAGTGAACGAGAAGCTCATTCTTGTGTGTGGCCAAAAGTGGTTCTCTTCTTCTTCTTCTTCTTGTTCTTGCTTGCTTGAGCTTGTGCTTGAGAGAGGGAGTGTGAGAGTGTGAGTGTGTGAGGGTGAGGGACCGAGGAGAATAAGCTCTCCATCTTCTCCTCTCTTCTTCTCTTCTCTTCTCTTCTCTTCTCTTCTCTTCTCTTGCTCGCGGCAATGGAGCTTGGAGCTTGGAGCTTGAGGATGGAGCTTGCTTGAAGCTTGCACTTGGATCGTGGAGCTACCGGAGTGCGCAGGAGAGAAGGTAACTCGAACGGCACGGATGTAAGCTCACTACACCCGTAGATATGGATAGTGCGTCGGCTATGTGAGAGGTAGCCATTAGTGCTCGGCTTGGAACGCTTGAAACAATAAGCGGTCCGAGGGTCTTGGCGGTTGAGTGAAAGCTCCCACACTAGGCATGAAAATGTATTGCCATGAATGGCTGAGAATCAAAGATGAATGCTGCAACAAGATACTCACCTCTTGCTCTGGTGGACATAGGTACACACCCCTATGATAGGTGGGAGGAAGGATCCCTCAATCTTATATTCTTGAAATGGCAAAAAGATCCTTCACATGTTACATCTCCAACTTTTATACCAAACCCTAACATATCCTAGACTAAGGTATTTTATGCTTTATTACAAGCCATCCCGGCCTAGAAGAGCTTTGTCCTCAAAGCTGAATTGGGAACAAATTATAAGGATGATTACAAGGATAGCTTGAAGCATATGGAATCATACTGAAGTAGAGCTCTCATGTTAATGAAGAATCAAGAAGTTGATGAAGAAATGACCATGTAAATGGAACACACTACTGTAAGCTGTCCAAAATAGGCTTTATACAAAATTGGCCATATCTTGAGCTAGAAATGTCCGATTTTCATGTGCTATATATACAAATGTAGAGAACAACATGTAGTATCCAACCATGCCTTCAAAATCAAATTTCGATGAAGATAAGGCAATTAACTTTCCAACAAGAAATTATTATAGCAAGTTGTTTACTGTTCTGTTCATGAACTGTCCTCTTGTAAAAGCCATGGAAATTGCTCTAAGTATGATGCTTGTTGCCAAGAAGATTCTTCGATAGGCAAACCTTTCCATTTGATAAGGTATTCCACAAGAATTTGGTTCCTTAGAACCTTCTCCCTCTTACCAATAATCTTTTCAGGCTCATAGATGATCAAACCATCATCATCCAAGGGAGGGAGTTCTTCAAGAACTTGGATTTGAGGACCAACATACTTTTTAAGCTGCGACACATGAAAAATATTATAAATTCTTGTGCTTGAAGGTAAATCGAGTTGATAAGCAAGATCCCCAACTCGTTTGACAATGTGGTAAGAACCATAAAATCTATGAGAAAGTTTATTGTGCCCTCCTTTGAGAGAAGCATATCATGACTTGGAAACCTTCAAGAATACCCAATCATCTTTCTCAAACTCCACATGTCTTCTTTTCTCATCCGCATAGGCTTTCATGGTCTCTTGAGCTTTCTGAATGTTGTCCTTGCATTGCTTTATAAGAGCCTCCATCTTTTCTAACTCCTCACGAGCTTGTGGATTCACATATTCATGGAATAAGGCGGAGGGTGCTTGCACTTTGTAACCATATAGAGCTTCAAAAGGAGACATTCTAATACTCATATGATAAGTATTGTTATAGCAAAACTCTGTAAGGTGAAGCCAATGGTCCCAAGCATTTTGTGTGTCATGGCAAAAGTGCCGCAAGTATACCTCTAACCATTTGTTAACTCTTTCTATTTACCTATCGGTTTGCGGATGGTATGCTGTACTAGGAGTTAATAGAGTCCCCATTGAAGAGAATAAACTCCTCCAAAAGCTGTCCATAAACTTAGTGTCTCGATCGGACACAATCTTCATTGGCATTCCATGAAGGTTGAAGATAGATTCCATAAATTGTTCAGCCACTTGCTTTGCTGTAAATTGAGCTTTGATAGGGATGAAATGGGCTGATTTAGTCAACCGGTCTACCACCACATAAATGCAATTCCACCCATGCTTTGTTGTAGGTAATCCCACAATAAAATCCATGGTAATATCAATCACTTACCATGAGGAATAGGAAGTGGCTGAAGTAAGCCGTCAGGTAGAAGAGAAGAGCCATTATTTTGTTGGCATGGAAGACATTGCATAACAAAATCCTTAACATCCCTCCAAATACCCTTCCAATAGAAGCTCTTATGGATATTATCAAAGGTTTTGAACAGCCCATGGTGTACCGCTAAAGGTGAAGAGTGCATCTCATGCAAAATACGGTCTTTGAAAGAAGATTGTGGTGTCAAGTAGACTCTACCATGATACCATAGAAGACCATTATGCCATTTAAAATTGGAATACTCTTCTCCTTTGCCTTGTTGAAATTCCTTCATCATCTTTGATGCTTGCTCATCAAGCAAATACTCTTCTTGAATATCATTGATCCAATCCTTATGCACAATTGAAATTGTAGAAATGAAGCATGCCCACATTCTTGATAAAGCATTTGCTACAATGTTGTCTTTTCCAACCATATAGGATATTTCAAAATCATAGCTTTGAAGAGTAGCTAGCCACCTCCGTTGTTTAGGAGACACATTTTGTTGGGAAAGTGAATATTTCAGTTACATGGTGGTCGCTTTTAACCTTGAAATGGTTGCCATATATATAATGATGCCACTTTTTAATAGCATGTAAAATTGCCAACATCTCTTATTCATAGACATATAGTTGACGCTCCTTATCATTAAGCTTGCGACTCTCATATGCTATAACTCCATGGTCTTGATAGAGAACAACCCCAACTCCTCTTCCACTAGCATACGTGCATATAGTGAATTCCTTAGAGAAATCCAGGCAAACAAGAATAGGTGCTGAAATTAAGAGAGATTTCAGCTCGTTGAAACTCTTGTCGCGGCTATGGAGTCCCAAAAGAAAGACTATTTCTTTAGCCTATTGGTTAAAGGAGCCGCCACATGAGCATAATTTTTTATGAATCTTCTATAAAATGATGATAATCCAAGGAATCCCCGCAAAGAGGTAGAAGAGTCGGTGTAGGCCATTCTTTGACACACTTCACTTTGTTAGGATCCACTCTTATCCCTTTTTCTCCCACAATGTGACCTAGGTATTCCACTTCTTCTTCCATGAAAGAACACTTTGACATTTTGGCAAAGAGCGTGTGTCTTCTTAATATGTCAAAGACCTCTCACACATGCATCAAATGCTCCTCCTTGGACTTGCTATAAATGAGAATATCATCAAAAAATACAAGGACTATTTTGTATAAGAGAGGCTGCAATATTTTGTTCATGAGAGCTTGAAAAGTGGCGACGGCATTTGAGAGCCCAAATGGCATGGCCAAGAAGTGGTATAACCCTCTTTTGGTCCTAAAGGCTATTTTATACTCATCTCCTTCCTTCATTCGAATTTGGTGATAGCCCGAACGAAGATCAATCTTGGTGAAGACCTTTGCATCCTTAAGTTCATCCAAGAGATCATCAATACGTGGGATCGAGTATCTATTCTTCACCGTGGACTTGTTCAACTCTCTATAATCAATGCACGTGCGGAAAGATCCATCCTTCTTCTTTACTAAGAGCACGGGAGAGGAAAATGGAGGTTGACTTGGCTAAATTAGACCCATTTGCAGCAACTCTTTGACTTGTCGCTCCACCTCTTCCCTTTCAAACTTTGATAAGCGATAGGGAGGTTTGTTGATGGGCTTGGTATTAGGCAACAAGTCGATAGGATGGTCAATCTCTCACTTTGGAGGCAAAGATGATGGTGGCTGAAATAAAGCTTTGTACTCCTCCAATAGCTCTTCCAACCTTGGATCCTTTTTCTTTAAAGAAGAAGATGGTTGATTTGGTGGCCGCTCTTCATCTACTTTTGCAAGCAAAAGAGCGAAGATACATGATCGTGCATTGATATTTCTTTTCTTAACTTCTTCATGGATATGAGTTCCAACTATTTTTTACCAATGCCCTTCAATTCTTTATGTTGTCCATTCCATTTGAACTCCATTTGCATGTTCTCCAAGTCCAATGAAAATTTTCCAATGAACTTTAACCAATCGCAGCCAATGACAATATCAATAGGTTCCATTTCCAAAGTAATCAAGTCCACTTGTAGAGTACATGAAGGAGATAGAGTAATAGGAGTTTGTAGGCACACTTCATTGCTCGACTCATAATCTCCATTTACAACTTGGATCTTCAATGGCACTTACATTTATTGAGGTAACAATTTCAGCCCATGTAAATATTTGGTATTTATGAAGCTATGGGTGCTACCCATGTCTATCAAGAGATGAACCACTTTGCCATTGATCAGCCCTTCAAGTCAAAGGGTATTTTCTCCCTTACAACTGGTCCATGCATCATGAGAAATGGCACATAAAGAACCACTCGGATCAAAAGGAAAGTTGTCCACAATGTCATAAAACTCATAATTGGTTCCATCATCCTCATCATGCATGTCTTCAACCATAGGGTTTGCATCCACTTGAAACACATTTGCCTCTTAATTCTCTTGTCCTTCATCTTCATCCGGTTCATCAATGATGGCAAAATTGAGCTTGCTATTTTTAGATTTACATTTCAGCCTATGGTCTTGTGTCCACTTCTCTCCACACTTAAAGCATAAACCTTTGGCTCGCATGTCCCAAATTTGATAATTAGAAATGACCTTGTTGTAAGTGTTGTTTTGAGATCCCTTTGTGTATTTTCAGCCCTTGTAAAAGTTTGTTTTGCTTCAGCCATATTTTTGAAATTTTGCCCTTGCTTTTGTGTGTAATTTCCACCCTGTTTTGAGGTATAAATAGTAGGAAAGATTGGTACTTTGCTATTATAACTGTTGTTGATGAAGAATACCTTGCCCTTTAGGTTGAAAACCCATTGAATCTTTCCTATATTTTTGTCCATACCTTTCAGCATATTGAATAGCATCATGAATGTTCTTGGGCTGCATTGCACCTATTTTCGAAGAAAGGGCCGGATCTAAACCAAAGATATATTTGTTTAATTTTGCCATATCATCAATTCCATCAATGTACATAGAGAGGTTGAGGAACATATTGGAGTAGTCACGCACGGACATGCCTCTTTGTTGAAGATCATACCATCTTCGTTGCAGCTTTTCCTTTTCCATTGGAGAAACAAACACCTCAAACATTGACTTTTTAAAATTTTCTCATGAAGCAAAAGTATGATCAACTGTTTGCATGTATCTCCACTATGTATGAGTGTACCCTTCAAGATGGAGTGTCGCAAAGTAGATCTTAGCTTCATCATGGCGAGGGAAAAGAGTGAAGTACATCTCTAGTTTGTTTACCCATTCTTCTAACTTCGTTGGAGATGCATTATTCCCCTTGAAGTTGGAAATTGTGATTTTCTCTTTGTATTCCCTCTCATTATATGTTGGCTAAAAATTGTTAGAATGATGTCCAAAAAATGGTCGTCTCCAAGATTCTCTATGCATTGAATCCCTTCCAAAGGAATTTGGCCTAGAAGCATTACCGCCTTGATTTTGTTGATTAAATCCAAATGAATGATACTATCCACTAGTGGGCTGACCATAGATTGTGTTCTCTTTGTTAGTGATGTCTTGAAATGATATTCTTTCTTCAAATCTTCAATGGAATTCTTCATTCTCCATTTCTCTTAAGTCTTCATTGCCTACATAAGTTGCCGCATGTCTTGGATTAAAATGTGGGCAGGCATAATACTTTGATGGCTGACCATAGGTATTGTTCAATGTAGAAGTCTCTCCTCTCTCAAAAGTGGACATGATTGGTTGATCAATCCCTTAATCTTTCACATTAGATGGCTGGGCTGAAGTATTTTCACCATGAGTACTAGGTTTATTTGGAGAAGAGGGTGTATTTTGAACCTTGATGGGCTGATAATACCTCATCAAACCCATTTTTAATAGTCGTTGCTACTATATTTTCAAACCCATATTGCATGAACTTGACCAATTGTTGAATGCTCTCATTCATTGCGTTGGTTGTCTTTTTCATATTCCCCATTGACTTAGAAAGTTGTTCAAATCCGTCATGCATTCCAATGCTCATCATATGTAACTCATTTGAAAGTGTAGGATCCCCAAAAGGTTCATGGAATGCTTGGTTCTCTTCATTTTCAAGTTGCATACTATGGGCATTACCAACACTTACACCATCATCATGTTGGTCTTGATTTCAGTTTTCATTAGTGTTATTTTGTTCATTGGCATATTCTCTAATGTCTTCTTGAATTGTCTCCATCACTTGGTCTTTCCTTTTGCCTTTGGCCATTGGAAATGGTTGCAATAATAATGGACTGTCAATCACAAAATCCCTTGTATCTCTCAAAGTATTGCTTCAATCCCGATGCTTAATAGCTCCAAAGAAATCTTATGATGTAGGAATATACATATTTGAAGAGATTTCAACTTGAGATGAAGATCTTAGGGTGAAATACTGACAAATAGCGAGTCCCTGTTATGCTGTCCATGAGCTATCCAACTGTACCCACTGTCACTAAAACTGAAATATATTGAGCTACATATGTCAGATCGCTGAGCTTCCTGATTCAAATCGAAACTTATTATGCCCTCTATCCAACAAGCTATCAAGCTCCATTTATGGATCTATATAAAATTTTCTATAATAAGATCTTTACTGTTGTCCTGGAATTTCTTGCAACCTGTCATTTGGACCTGTAGGAGTTCCTCGTGTAAGAATAAACCTTGCAAACCCCTGTAGGTACTTGGAGAGGGTAGTGGGGCACCTGTAGGGCTTAAGAATGACCTGTAAATAGTGGGTACCTGCTATATAAACCTGTGAAAAACTGTGACCCTGTAGGTATCAAGAGAGTATGAAATGCCCTGTTCTTATTTGTGCCAATAGAACTTCTAACACCTGTAATTTCTTGATGTAACTGAAATGTCTCTGCCAATCACTGTCAAATGGATGTATCTGCATCTGCACCTAAACTTGAAAAGTGCGTGGGCTCCGAGACTATAGGAGGTGTGCAAAGTTCTTCCTGTGCCAGGTTGTGCACCCCATTAGGGTCATAATCAAGAAGGGAGGGTCACCTCTCTTTTGTCTTCCCAACTTGCCTGGCATCTGCTTTTCCTCACGGGTATCGACATGGCAAGTACATTCTAGGCTAAGAAAACACTGATGCTATGCATAGACGGAAAAAGTCTTTGATTTTTTTATGAAATGCAAGTGGAAAATGGGAAAATTTGCTAAAATTGAAAGAGCTATGGATAGGGAATTACCCTTTGCAGTGACTCACTGCTTTTACACTATCCCACTTACCATTTTCATTGGCATTTTTCAGTCCTAAGCATCAATGTTAGCTCAACCAAGTCAAGTACAAGTTAGGCACAAAATATGAGTAATGAATCACTCTATGCAATCACAACATCAATCAGTCCTGGATAAGGTACTATATGATCATGACATCAATGATTTACTCTTAATTTCTTCCCTTTCAACAATTGGAAGGCTTGAACAAGTGGATTAATAGCGAAATTAAGAGTAGAGAACAAGAATTACCTCTTGATTGTTGTTCAAGAATGTTAGATGAACCACAATCGATCAATACTCCATAAAATCCATTATCAAATTGATCCAAATTGAAAGGTATAGGCTCAACTTCAAGCAAAAATTTGTCCCATAATGGTTACTTCCATGTAGCATAAGCATTACTTCCAATAGAGAGCTCCAATGATTCAAGAGAATCCAATGCTTGAGGAAATATCCATAATGCTTGTATGAGAAGATGATTTGAGCCCTGAAGAATCCAAATTCTTGATAGAATCAAGAATTGATGAAGATACCATACACTCAAGCATTCAAGAGAGTGAAAATGCTCTCAATCTTGATGAAATGCCCCAATGTAGACCAATTCTTGATGGATTGGCTTCAATCAAACCTTCTTGGAGTTCTAGAGCACAAAAGCCCCATGGCTTGAACCTTGTAAGACCAAATTTTTTGAAGAATTGAGTGGTTGCCCTTGTTTGCCCCAATTCAAGAGAGCAAGAATGCTTCAAATCTCCTCAAAGAGCTCCAATGTTGGTTCTATTTCAAGCATACAAGCTTGCCTTCATCTCTAGGAAGCCATAGATCTTGAAATCCCCATCAATACTTCAAGAAATTCTTGAAATCTTCATGCTGTCCATTTCCAACCATAGCTAGGGTTTGAGATAAGCTTCAATCTTGAAGAGAAGGGAAAGAAGGATGCCTTTGATGCCACTATAGTGCTCCAACTAGCCTTGACATGGTGCTCAAGGCCTCAAACATAAAATCATTTTGATCATATAGTAAGAAGACATGCTGAAAACTGGCGCAAATTTGCCATTGACATACTCCTCTACAACAAGCATCAAATGGAGTCCAAATATACCATATGGGTACTCTACATAAAGCTCATGACCTGTAGAAAAATCATGCCAAGCCATTTGATGGATGGAAGTTCCTAGAAGGAGTTATGAGTAGAGATTTCCATGGTAGCTTGTAGGGAAGCTTGAGAGAAAGAGGAAAGAGAAGAAGAAATCCTTGGTTAGCAAAAAGTGACCCTGTTTACTCCTCCCTAATCCTTGTTTAACTCCAGTTAGTCCAATCTCCCTCCAAAATGACCTATGAGTTGACCACGAGCTGCTATTTTTACCATAAAGCCTCCATGAACGTACAAAATAGCGACGACTTGATGCAGATAGCCATGGCTAGTCACGGTTTGAACTGTAACTAGTCATGTGACTAAACTTTGTCCTCCCAGTTACCATGTACCAAGTCTGTGACTAGATCCACCATGAAAATGACCCTTCCCATGGATCAAAGTCCATGCTCTGGTACCAATGTAAAAGAGGCAATTCTCACAGCAAACAAAATAACTGGAAAATACAAGAATACATCAAATATGCCAAAGAAACCATAGCCAAGGTGGCTAGGAATGAAAATGTATTGTGATGAATGGCTGAGAATCAAAGATGAATGCTACAACAAGATACTCACCTCTTGCTATGTTGGACATAGGTACACACCCCTATGATAGGTGGGAGGAAGGATCCCTCGATCTTGTATTCTTGAAATGGCAAAAAGATCCTTCACATGTTACATCTCCACCTTTTATACCAAACCCTAGCATATCCTAGACTATGTATTTCATGCTTTATTACAATTAGAAAAGTTTGGGACCCTTGTTGATGTTGATACATGAAGCTTTAGTATGGAGACTTTATGTTGAAGTTAAAGAGGACATGTCTAGGTCAAAATATGCATGTTGAATGGCAATTATGTGGGCATGATAGTGAGTTTGATCAAGCCTTTGGAGAGATGAAAAAGTTATGGCGTTCATGCTTGCTTACTGTTGCAAGCACAGTTGATTGTGAGGGAGGATTCTCTAAAATGAATCATATCAAGTCCAATGATCGCAATAGGATGTCATTGGAGACCTTGAATCAGCTCATGTTTCTTTCATATAATGGTGCTAAAGACCCTTTGGATGTTGATTGGGATGCGATCTATGCCACATGGGATGGATTGAAAGCTCACCGTAGTGTCAATGTGGTAGGAATAGAGTTGGTGTAAGAAAGCATGGGTAATTGTATGCTTTGATTGTGTTGCTATTTTGATATGTGACCATGGATTCTTATATAACTATCTTGTTTCCCTTTTGAACTATCTTGCTTAATTGAACTCTAGCCTTCCTCCTAGCATTACACTTTATTCTCATGATATTATTTACAAATTTATTTGGTTGTGCTTAAAATCATTAGTTGATTGGTATACTAAGTGTAGAAAATTTTATTGTATCATTGTTGGTATTATACTTTTGTAAAGAATAATGAACATGAAAATGCAAGAAAATAGCTCAAAGAGATTATACATCGATTAAACTGGAGTTTGTAAAATAGTATTCTTTTAGCTAGAAAGGCAAAATTTAGAACAAGCGACTCTCGAAGGGCAAAGTTTTGAAAAACCCCCTCCATAAGAAAGGCACTTGCTAACGAGCCTTTCACATGAAAAAACCTAGGGTACTTGCAAAAATGAACACTGGTTGCATCCCATTATGAAAAGGAGAGAGAGAGAGAGAGAGAGAGAGAGAGAGAGAGAGAGAGAGAGAGAGAGAGAGAGAGAGAGAGAGAGAGAGAGAGAGAGAGAGAGAGAGAGAGAGAGAGAGAGAGAGAGAGAATAACTTGTCTTTTGACTTTATTTCATGGAATTTTGTCAACTTTAAGATATGAAACCCTCGAAGCTTTGGGTTTAGGTTTGGTGAGATCCTCAATTAGAAGTATAATAAATAAATAGATTTAGTTGAAAAAAAATAGATAGATAAATGGAGGTGGTAATTCTATATGCACAATGGATTAGATGATTCTAAGTCTTGCTTATGTTTCATCTGTTTGTATTCTTCTATATGACAATCATGTTAATTTTTTGGGTAATGCTAAACTCCTAGAGATTGTGAATATACTCCGAGAGATAGGAGTAAATGGATTTCTATTTGTAAACTTTTATGCAATGCAATATGTAATTGACAATAAAGGGAATAGGGACAAAGTAACATGTATAATTATTATGTTGAACTAATAAAGGCTTTCATTTCATGATAAGTGAAGTTGAAAACTACCATATCAGGTATGAAAAGCTGTTTTGGGGATATCTTCTTCTGCTATGAGAATTTGATGGTATCGTGATCTAAGGTCTATGTGGCTAAAGTACTTGGTTCCGTGTAGCCTATTTAAGAGGTCCTCAACTATAGGCATGGGATATTTGTTTTTTATAGTGATCTTATTGAGGGCCCTATAATCTACACATAGCCTAAGTCCCCCATCCTTCTTCTTGACAAACAACACTGGGGCACCGAAGGGGGATTTGCTAGGGTGGATGAAACCTTGATCTTCTAATTCATGTAAATGCTTCTTTAACTCCATGAGTTCTGTGTGATTCATATGATAAGGGGCTCTAACTAGTGAGGAGGATTATGGAATGAGTTCAATCTTGTGATCCACATCTCTTTTGGGTGGTAGGCCCTTGGGTAGTTCTACTATCATTACATCTTTAAACTCCTCAAGTATTTCTACCACTTCTATATTACTAGCTTGGAGTTTGGGCTTCTTGGTGACCTCATGCTCAATGGGTCGAATCATGAATAAATAAACCATGTCTCCTTGCTTTACTGACTTCTCCACTTGCTTAGCACTATAGGTCATGATGCAAGGTCTGATATGATTAACCCGACAAGGTGGTGCTTGGGTTGGTGCTCCTAGTGGACTTTTACTTGGTTTTGCCATATTTGGCATGAGACTCCAGGCTTATTCTCCTTCATTTGCACTTTGATTGATGTTCTACTTGGCAGCTGCATTCTTTCACAAGGTACTCTAGTACCCTCTCCTTGCATATCCAGCATCATCTCATTAACTCCTTTCCCAAACATTGTGATGACATACTTGTCATAGAATTCCAGGCCTAAGATGACTTCAAAATCGTCCATGGGAATGACTATGAAGTTGAGTTTTGCTTTCCACTTTCTTGCTTCTACTTGTAGTGCAGAGACTTGTTTCACCTCCTTGGTCTCTCCTTCTGTGAAAGTTACTATTAATCCTTCTAGGGCCTTAGACAATTTTAGCTCATGTTTGGCTACGCAGTCTAATGTGAAAAAGTTGTGGGTGGCCCTTGTGTCCACTGTAATGGCTTGATCCCCTTTACTCATTATGCCCTTAATGTATAGGTGTTGGACTGCTGCTACATGGGCTGCCATGCATTGGGGACGAGCACGGACTGTCCCTACCCATGGATGGTCCATGCTTTCATCACTTCCATTGGGGATCTCTTGGATGCATAGGGGCAGTGGTTCCTCTCCTCCATATGCACTAATGGTTGCCACTTTAGACCCGCTTGATGAGGTTGTGTCATCCGTGGGGCATCTATTTTGATAGTGGGGTCCCCTACATTTGAAACATCTAATCCGTGTGGTTGGGTCTTGGGGTCTCCACCATGATGTATTTGATACCACATGCCCATATGATGCACTAGGAGTTGGTATGTAGTGCTTACCCCCCCCCCCCCCCCCCCCATCTGCCAACTGCTCCTCTTGGTACTAAGGTAGATTGTGACACGACTGGGTTTATGCTTGAGGTTTGACTTCACATCTCTAGGAAGGGGCTAGTAGGGGTATTGAGTCTTGGGGTTCAGGAGTTGTTGTTGAGGTTGGTGTTGATTTTGGTATGGTTTCCTTGGGCTATCCTCTTGCCTTGTAGATCCACTAGTCTTTCAATCATCCTCATGGCCTCGGTTAAACTGGTGGGCTCCTGTCTCTCTACATCTCTTCTGGCCCATTCTTGCATACCGAATAAGAATCCATGTAGCTTAGTGTTAGTGTCCATGTTGGGTAACTACAACATGAGTTGCCTATATTTGCTAACATACTCCTTCATCTTCCCTTGTGTTAGTTTGAGGTTTCTCATGTTATAGATAATAAAATAGCGATTAAGTCCAGAAAAAACACTAACATAAGCAAAAATAGTACAAAATTTCATCTTTAACTTTGAATTTCTCCATCTTTGGAATGAAATAGTCTTTGAGTTCCACTTGAAGTTCTTCCCATGAAAAGATGGTGTGTCCTTGCTCGTGTTCCAACAGGTACCAACTAGCAGTGTCCTCCTCTAAGTAGATTGATGCCACCTCTCCCTTCTTGTCTTCAGTGATCGTGGCATACTTCAAGTATATGTCTACCTCGACGATCCATTTCTTCAGGACCAACCCTGCTCTCTCTCCTTTATACGTGGTGGGTTGGGACATTTTGAACTTGTCGTAGTCATCTTCTAAACAGTCGCTCTCCTCCTCTTCTCTATGGTTATGTCTTTTGTCCTTCTTCTTACTCCCGACTTCCACTACCTTCTCCTTGTCTTTTCTTGTATCTTGAGCCTTCCTAGAAGTCTCCTCTCTCCCTAATCTATCCATCTCCTCTCGTAGTTTCTGCCTTCTCTCCTCTTGTTGTTGTAGCACCCACTCTTTGTAACCATGCTTCACTTCTATTTTTCTTCTCCTTTCCTCTTCCTCCTCTTTCATCTGCATGTTTCTCCAAATTGAATCCAATAGGCTGGACATGCCCTCCAATGGCCTCTCTAGTTACATTCTCCTCTTGAGCTACTCTCCATTCTTGCCATTTTCTTTTCTTCCTCTCTTCCATTGTTGGGATGGGTGCTCTCTCTCTGTTGTCCTCCATGTGGTTGCGAGGAGCCGCTCCTCGGCTTTCGGGGTTGTCAACTCAGGGAAGCCGTGTTTCACCTTCCAGTGGTGGTTGTGCCATGGGGAAGTTGTGTCACATCTTCAAGTCCTAGTTGGTATTGGGGTTACCATGTCGGTGGTCATCACATCAGGGGTCGACACGATGGGGGTCGACACAATGTGGGGCAACACGATGTGGATCATTTCGGCTCGATCTCTTTGGGGCATTGGATCTTCTCTCCTGCTTTCGTGAGCACTCCTTCACTTTGAGTAAGAGTTTCTCTAATACCAAGTGTGATGCACTTGCACTTGTTCACTCACTCAACACGACACAGAAAGGTAGCATGATATGTGAGAGCAAGGCATACTCTTGTATTATTCAATCAAAGAAATGGTACAACATAGGCACATCCCATGACTACACCCTTGTGATGCCGCACATAAGAGAGTTCACAATTGGATATAGGGAATCACATGTCGAGTGGAAACCAAGTAGGGCTTAGAGTCACTACTACTCCCTATATAGGTATTTCTGATAGCAATACCATGGTAGAGCTACAAAGCCCTTACAGGGGGGGAGAGTAGACAATTGAATTATACGAGTTTGTATTGACTTGCAAAGTTTGCAAGGCTTAGTCACATTTGCTTTGCATTTTTGTGAGCATAGTATATCGAGCAATATTGTCATCAGTTGCATCCCATTATGAAAAGAGAGAGAGAGAGAGAGAGAGAGAGAGAGAGAGAGAGAGAGAGAGAGAGAGAGAGAGAGAGAGAGAGAGAGAGAGAGAGAATATAACTTGTCTTTTGACTTTATTTCATGGAATTTTGTCAACTTTAAGACTTTAAGATATGAAACCCTCGAAGCTTTGGGTTTAGCTTTGGTGAGATCCTCAAATAGAAGTATACTAAATAAATAGATTTAGTTGATAGAAAATAGATAGATAAATGGAGGTGGTAATTCTATATGCACAATGGATTAGATGATTCTGAATCTTGCTTATGTTTCATCTGTTTGTATTCTTCTATAAGACAATCATGCTAATTTTTTGGGTAATGCTAAACTCCTAGAGATTGTGAATATACTCCAAGAGATAGGAGTAAGTGGATTTTATTTGTAAGACTTTTATGCAGGGCAAAGGGTCAAAGTAATATGTAGTTGACAATCAAGGGAATAGGGACAAAGTAACATGTACAATTATTCTATTGAACTAATAAAGGCTTTCATTCTATGATAAGTGAATTGTTCACTATTCTTGAAACACATGAAATACACCAATATCAAAGACAATACTACATGGCACGGTTTCTTCTCTTCCTTTGGTGCTCCTCAACTTTCATATCGATTGGAGCTTCTACATATTCTTAGAGATGATGCAAAGTGTCTCCCTTGCATCAAGAAGGTTGGAGAAGGATTCCTTATTCATGTTGCACAATTATCCACCTAAATCTAAACATACACCTTTTTTGTGGTCCTTTTGTTACATATGTAGTTACCAAATCATGCAAGCACCATCGACAAATATGTTTTGCCAACTAGCAGGATTGCACATATGTTAGCATTTGATTTTAACTGGACAATGGCAACTATGATGGTTGTTGCATGCCTCTTTGTTGCCATCTAGCATGCTATCACTAGGCTAAGGTTACAAGGCCCTTAATACATGAGCCTAAAATCCTAGGCTACTGGATTTATGTGTTGTACAAGAATTGAAGAAAATCCTTAAAAAAATGGTTGGAGATCAAGTCCAACTTCTAGATGGTCTAAGATTGTTGTATTGGGAGCTTGATTTCGTGTGGAACTTGTGGAGTTCTTTTACCAATGTTACTCACCAACAGAAAAGAAGGCTATGAACCAGGAAAAGACACATGGCAAGAAGATAAAATAATGCATTGTTTAATGATACAACATTGTCAAGCTAAAGGGGTATAGATTAGTGGTTCAATAATTTTTCAATTCACATTACAACATTAGCTCAAATACCATATTCATCATTGGAATGTTCTTAATGCCTTATAGGTAGAAAGGATCTTTGATACTTACATTCACCTTTTTTCTTTTCCAAATCGATATGAGATGCTTTATTCTTGCATGTTCAAAGTATGCCTAAAATTATTCTTGTGGTTCCAAATGATGTTTGTACCTTTGAAGTTGCCTTAGTAAAAGTCATTGCTATTAAATGAAAACATTATTTTTAATCTCAAAGCAAAATATATTTGTTAATCTGAAGTCATATCTATTAAACTAACATAGCAATAAAACTCCAGCTTCTTATCACAATGCATGTTATTATATAAGAGCCCTTTTTGTCTTGATATGTATTTATCTTTCTAACATGTAAGTATTATTATATATAACTAAAATTAAACTTTAACCTACTTCATACACAATAACACCCTTTATCAAAGCATCCATATAAAACACTTGCAAGGGCATGAACACTACACTCCTAAACATGAACCTAGACCTCCCCTAATGCTTTCCAATACGAGTTTAAAGGAACATAAGTATAATAGCATCAACACTTCTAAATATTAAATATATTTACCATAATAAATATACAAAATTTCTAAAATAAATATTATGAGATTCCCTGCATAGAGGAGTCATGAATATGTTCAACATAATATACGAAACTTCTATATGGTAATTACAAAGCTAGCCACTTGAATGTATCCTCAACCCCCAACAAGAATTGTACAGTCCCCTCCAAATTTGTCCAAAAGGCTCTTGGTCACATCCATGATGGATAAGCACCCTAGGTCACCAACATTAACTAAAATGGGCCTTGTCAACATGTTAAAGCAAAGGTCTAGGCTTTGCAATGCCTTTAAGCCTCCCAACACCACTAGGATCCCACCTTTCAAATTGTCTTGTAGGAAACTCAATAGTTCAACTCTTCATTATGTTTTTCCTTTGTGTTATGTTTTCCTGATCACCTTACCCCCTCCCCCTCGCAAAAAGATGAAAATCCTTCCTAGGATTGAATAGGACGAGGGAAGGGCGTTAAAGCACAGCATGGTGTGTTTAATTTGACAACAGCCACCCACGGGTAGAAATTTGGGTTGTATTTCAATTGGGCATTATGGTCAAGTTCATGCAGTCTAATGGATGCTTGCGTGATATACGTTAGGACATCATGTAGCACATCGCTAGCAGTTTGTTACGTAGGATGGCCATAATCCTAAAAGAAGTAGGAGCTACATACGTGGGGTCATATTCTACAGCCTTGATTGCGCGTTTCTGCTTGGCATTCGTCATAATTTGGCAACCTTTTTTCTCCCATTGGAGACGTAAGGTGTACCATTGTTGTAAGAATGAAGAGATAGAGTTTGCAAGACTCACGAACTCTTCAAGCTCTTGGATTGGTGCAGAGCCGGCATGCTTTCGGTATGAGGTCAACATCCTGCTGGTGATTGTTTGCTCCTTTGAGACTTCACCGCTAGCAATAAGCTCAGCTTGCAACCTTGGGGAATTTGATGGTCATGAGCTCATACTCTTCCCACATGCATGGTAAAGCACGGACTTCAGAAGCAAGTAGCTCATCAAGAAGGCCAAGGTCTAGCCGCTCATAACTTCGAGCGAAGGTCATGAATATGATGTCCAACATTTTAATTCAAGTAACCAAGTCATCACCTGAATTGGCGGCAAGGTCCTTGGCCATAGCAAGAAACGAGCGTTGCTCATATGAAGGCCTAAGACTTGCTAGTGGTTGCAGTGGAACAAAACTAGATGGATGCATTAGTGATGATGTTCCGCTAGATTGCTCCTTGGGATGAGCATCCGCTTGGAAGGTTAGTTGTTTGTCGTGTGGCTTGGAAGACGTGCAACCTTCATTGTGAGCTACTTTGAGCATGCAAGAGTCGGTCGCATTAGATGATTGCGGGACATCTAGCTGCTGTGTAAGTTGATGGGCTTGTGAGATCTCGAGAGACATAGTGGGTTCAGGCTGCACATGACTGATTGGTCGAGACTCTATAGACTTTGCTCTGACATCAATAGTGGTTGGTTTAGAGCTAGCGGGTTGTGGCTTTAGCCGATAGATGGGCTTAGGTTTTGGGGCTTCGACCTTTGTGGTTGTCATAGATTTGACAGCTTGGGTCTTAGGTATGACCGGTTGTTTAGTGAACACGCTGCTTGAAGCAGGTGTGGCTGCAAGTTATGTTAGGGGTTTGTTCTTAAGGACTAATGTCTTGGACACCCAGATCCATATGTTGCCCTCATAGTGTCCTTGAGCACGTAATAGGGTTATGGGGACCCATCGCGGCTTAAGGGTGCGTTTACGGCTTTGGTGTTTAGGCTACTTTCTAGGCTTTTCATGAGAGTTCCTAGGTTTGCAGGGTTGTGTTTGCTTATTGTGGGAAGGCTTGCCTTGATGTTTAGGTACCCATTGAAATGTAGGTTGCTTAACCTTAGGAGTGGGTTTGATGGGGTGGTGTTTTGTGGGCTCAGTGGGGTGTGACACATCATGACCCCCCTCCTTAGCCTTAGGCAAGGTATTCTCTATTGGTGGAGTGGCAGTCTTGGAGGACCCGCATTGCCCTTGTTGAAAGTTGCCACGATGCGCACATTTCCTATGGCAAGGTGGATATGTTGTAGGTCATAATTGACAAAACA
Organism: Lygodium microphyllum; assembly: GCF_053477565.2. NCBI lineage: Eukaryota > Viridiplantae > Streptophyta > Polypodiopsida > Schizaeales > Lygodiaceae > Lygodium > Lygodium microphyllum. The sequence continues at coordinate 8,833,236 of NC_141163.1, read as the reverse complement.
ATGGGTTTGTTTTTTGAAAGTGCACCCTAGCAGCGATGCCTTGCCTGCCTCCTTCCTATTGGGTAACACATAGAAGATGATTGGAAAACTTTCAAACTCAATAGAGACAATGACTTTGCACTTCCCAAGGAGTGCATAGGATTCACCCCCAAATGGGCTAAGTTTAGCATTAGTTGGCTACAACTAGGGTTGACCAATGAGGGTCCAATGAGCATGGGTTAGGATATTGACGTCAGCTCCCTCATCGATCAAAGCATCAAAAGAATGTGTCTTTTGGGCTATGGTCGTGATTCGTAAATAAGCTGGAGCAATAGCTTCCTCATCATCCTCTATCTCGGTGATGGTTGCAATGCAAACATTGGCAGGGACCTCTATCATAGGGGGCTCATGTAAAGGATGTATGGGAGGGTAGTACTTCTTCATGCGACTGCCATTGAAAAAGCCTATGCCCTCGCCTTCCAGTGTTTCAAGTTTGACATTGCCTGTCCTACTGATGGCACGCACTCTAAAAGGTCCTAACCCTCGGAACTTCATTTCTACTTATGGCTCTTCACAGAGTACGACAACACAAGGTCGTCCTGGTCAAAATCATGTTGTTTGACATGCTTGTCAAACCACATCTTTCTTCATGCCTTTTCACAAATTAGAGCATGGGTGGCGATGAGTCTAGTTTCAGTGAGGCTTTCCAACTTGATAAGATGGTTAGTCCAAGCCTCTTTCCCTTCCCAACGCTCTTGCACCGCTATCCTCAAGCTAGGGATAAAAAATTCTAAAGGCAAGATAGCCTTGGTTCCGTATGTCAGCCTGAAGGGTGTTTGTCCCACAACCATTTTATAGGTTGTTCGATAGGCCCATAAAGTTGCCATGAGCTTGTTATCCCAGTCACTCCGAGAAGTGGAAACCACCTTTGTGAGCACGTTGATCAGGATCTTATTCATTGATTCTGCCTGGCCATTGGCTTGGGGATAGTATGGTGAAGACTTCCTATGGATGATTAAGAAGGTTGAGAGCAGGTGGGCAATCACCTCATTGATGAAGTGGGTGCCCTGGTCGCTCACTATCTCAATAGGGCAACCAAATCTCAAGATGACCTGCTCCCATAAGAACTTCAATGTGGTCCTTGCATCGTTCTTCCTTGTGGCTCTTGCTTCGGCCCATTTCGTCAAATAGTCAGTTGCTACGATGATATATCGAGCCTATGAATACTGGGCCATAGGACTAATGGGTCCGATGAAGTCAATGCCCCATTTCTCAAAAGGTTGTCGTGCTATTATAGGGGTCAATTCCACCATGATTGACGGATCACGAAGATTTCAACTTGTGATGCCCATGTACGGTTGCCACGCGGACCTCGGAGCTCCTGCACAAAGATTCCTTCAATATGCATTGCATGCAGAGATATTCTATAGGTAATACTGAGAGTGTTTTTTGCATCAACAATTTTGCACTTACCCCATGGCGAAAAGGTGCCGGCAGGTTTACTATTTGGTTTGGGTTTACTTTTGGTCCACTTTGGAAATCATACGAAGAAGGGACTCCCCATGCCATTCTATTGACCATGGGGCGCAAATGTCTTGCATGAACCACCATATCCATTAATCCATTAACCGAAGGCCCACCGTATCCATTAATCTGAAGTACCCCCTTCGTTGTTGTGATGGACCTGCTTCATGCCCAGCGAAAATCGCGGGCCCCATCCACGTGCCACGTAACCTCTCACCTTTTTCGACAGCCCCCTTTTCCGGCGGACCGGATTTCCATTCTGGATCGGGTTTACTTTCGGAGGCGGGATTTACCCTAGGTCAAAAATCCCCCTTTTTCGACAGACCAGGTTTCCATTCTGGACTGGGTTTACTTTCGGGGGCGGGGTTTACCCTAGGCCAAAAGTAGGGGTCCAGATCCTCGCCGCGATCCACAGCCTCCCTCAATCATCGATCCCAACTCCTCCTACCCCGTGGCACATAGTCCTGAGGGGGGGGATCCTCGCCGCAATCCACGGCCAAAGTAAGGATGGATCTCTGCTTATAGGAGGGTCTAAGGCCTGCGGGAGGTTTGATTGGGCTGGATAACTTAGCTACTAATGGTTGCTTCATGGGCTAGTTAGTGGGGTGTCTATTGGCCACTTGTGCAATGGATTGGTCTTGCAACTCAAATGATGTGTTGTTTTCTGCTAATGGAGCTATTGGGATAGTAGAAGTGTCAGGTTGAGTCGATCCAGATATAACGGGCTATGGTTTTGGTTGATAGACCTATTGAGGCTTGATGGGTTTGATTCCTTTTGGGTCAATTTATTTCTAATACCTAGCTAGCTTACAGTCTCATGGAGATGGGATGGAAGGAAGTGGGCTAAGAAACACATGTGCCACTTGTGGACTTGGGCAACCAAATCCAATTGTTGCCTTTGTACTAGTAGTCTTGGGTGCATAATAGGGCTTTGGGCACCCATCGCGGCTTGATCATTTGTTGGTTTCTATAGCACTAGCTTTGTCTCCTAGGCTTAGGACGTGAGGTTCTAGGATTATGAGTTCATGTGGGTTGGCTCCTAGGCAATGGTGATTGTCATTTGGGTACCCATTTGAGCTGTTGCTCAGTGGCTTTGGGTGCATTTGCTGGTGGTTGCAGCTAGTTTGTTGTGGTGATTCAGGATAAGTTGCCACCCCCCTCCTTAGGCTTGGCACTATGTTGCTCTACTAGTGGTGTTGTAGCCTTAAATGGAGTCATGTTGCCCTTGTTGAAAGCCATCACTATCCAAACATTGCCAATGTTAAGGTGAATACATTATGAGTCGTATTCAACATTGCAGTGTGCTTCTTTCTTGAATGCACGTCCTAGCAACAACTCCTTACCGGTGGCCTTAGTGTTAGGCAACATGTAGAAGATCATTGGTAGGTTTTCAGTCTTGATAAAGATCGCTACCTTGCACTTTCCCAGGAATGAATAAGACTACGCCCCAAATGGGCTAAGTTTAGTGTTAGTAGGTTGCAACTAGGACTGACCAATGAGGGTCCAATCATCATGTGTAAGGATATTAAATCCATCTCCCTCATCAATGAGTGCATCAAAGGCCTATGTCTTGTGGCTAGTGTGACTGATATGCACAAGTATGCAAGTGCCACTACTTCCTTGTCCTCATCCTCTATCTCAGTTATGGTAGCTACTCTTACCTTCACAAGTGGGTCTAACATTGGAGGCTTGTGCAATGGGTGCATTGGAGGGTAGTACTTCTTGAGGTGGATGCCATTGAAGAAGCCTATGCTCTCTTCCTCTAGAGTCTCAAGCTCTCTTACCTTCACAAGCGGGTCTAACATTGAAGGCTTGTGCAATTGCTCTCTTCCTCTAAAGTCTCAAGCTCTACATTGCAGATTTGACTAATGTCGCAAACCTTGAAAGGTCCCAATCCTCTGAACTTCATCTTTTGCTTATGGCCCTTCACAAAGTACAAGAGCACTAGGTCGCCCTGGTCGATGTCGCGTTGTTCGACATGCTTGTTAAACCAGCTCCTACATCTCGCATTTTCATAGACCGGTGCATGGGTTGCCAGGAGTTGGGCTTTAGAGGGTCATTCTAACTCTTCCAGGCATTCCATCCATGCTTCCTTTCCATCCCATCTCTCTTGTACTACCACTCTCAAGCTTGGAACGAAGAACTCCATAGGTAGGATTGCTTTGGTCCCGTAGGTCAGCTTGAATGGTGTTTGCCCTATGGCCATCTTATAAGCTATCCTATAGGCCCATAGTGCTGCCATGAGCTTATTCTCCCAGTCAATGCACGAGGTGGAGACTACCTTAGTCAGGACATTCACTAGGATATTATCCATATATTTTTCCTAACTATTAGCTTGAGGGTAATATGGTAAGGATTTCCTATGGATGATCAAGAAGGTGGATAGCAAATGTGTAATCACTTCATTAATAAAGTGTGTACCTTGATCACTAATAGTTTGATGGGGCACTCGAATCACGAGATCACCTGCTCCTAAAGGAGCTTAGTTATATTCCTAGCGTCATTCTTCCTGGTGGCCCGAGCTTCAGCCCATTTCATGAGATAATCCATGACCACAATTATGTACTTCACATAAATATTAGTATTGTGTTGCAGGACTGATCAACCCAATGAAGTTGATTCTCCATTTTTCAAAGGGTTGTCATGCTATTATTGGGATAGATCAACTCCATCTTGTCCTTACGGATGGGGACTTTGGTTCTCAAGCACTTGTCACAATGCTCCATGAACTTAGATGTATCATGGAACAAAGTGGGCCACCATTGTTGAGATTGTAGCACCTTGCATATTGTAGTGTCTTTGTTGAAGTATCCTCTAGCAATTCCACCATGCACTTCAACAAATACATCATGCATCTCATGCTCACACACGCATCTTTGTGATAACCCATCATGTCCTAGTCTAGAGAGCTGATCAACTATTAACTGATAGGGTTGAACCTTGAGGATAAGGCGCTTTAGCTAGCCTTCTCTATAGGTCTCTTAGGGAATCCATGCTTTAGGATTTGAACTATGTCGTCTTCCCAATACAATGTTAGATCAGTCTTAAACAGGTCTCTCTCACCAGACATGCTAAAAAGGTACACATTTGGTAGGTCATCTATGATGGCTTGGTCAACAGCTTCTCTTATGGGTATGTGGGACATATGGTCTGCCATGTAGTGCTGCTTACCTGTGTGTGTACAACCACGAAGAAGTCAAACCCTAGAAGCAGAACTAACCATCTAGCTATGCATCCTATAGCACAATGTTTGTTTACTAAATAAAGCAAAACCTGATGGGCAACAAAGAAGGTGAAGGGCATAGCTAAAAGATAATCACAGAAGTTCCTCACAATGAGTACCATAGCTAGGCCTTTCCTCTTCATCTCATGGAATAATTCATCTCTGTATTTGTGAGTTGTCTGCTAGCAAAGCTCGCATGATAATAAAAATTATGTTCACTAGGTTGACACAAAACAATTCTCACAAAGAACTTTGATGCATCAATGTGCACATGGAATGTTATGTTCCAATTTAGGGATCATAGGATCGATGCAATCGTAAGAGCCTTCTTTAGTTCCTCATAGGCACATTGGCATTCCTCAGTCCACTCAAATACAATCAGCAATTTATAAAGGGGCCTAGCAATCAATGCGTAGTTTAGAACGAATTGTCGATAGTACCTTGTGTGTCCCAGGAAGCATTGAACTCCCTTATAGTTTGCGAGTAGTGGTAAATCAACAATAACCTTAACTTTGGAGAAGTCGGTGGCAAATGCTATTCTTAGACACCACGTGCCCTAGGATACATCCATGTTTTACCCAGAATTGGCACTTCAAGGGGTTCAAGGAGAGACTATATAGCCTACACAACTCAAAGACTACGCGAAGTTTATCTAGGTGTTCCCTCCAACTGGAATGGACACATAGATCATCGATGAATACCTCTAATTCTTGCCTAAGCATGTCTTTGAAGATGGCACACATGAGGCATTGAAAGGTAGTTGGTGCATTTGTCAACCCAAATGGCATGACTATGTAGGCAAATATGCCCCATTCAGTCGCAAATGCAGTCTTATGTATGTTGTTAGGGTGTACTTGCGCCTGGTTGTCGCCTAAGAAGTCGTCTAGAAAACTATAGGCTTTCTTTTCCGCTACTCTTTCGAGCATGTGCTCCATGTAGGGCAATGGATAGTTGTCCCTCTTAGTCGTAGCATTGACCTTTTTATAATTCACACACACTCAAATCTTCATGTTCTTCTTCAGGACAATCACTATAGGTGCCACCCAGTTCATGTATTCAATTTCATAGATAAAATTGCCCTTGAATAGCTTATCTATCTCCTCCTTAACAGCATGTGCATGCTTTGGACTCATTGGGTATGGTTGTTTCTTAGTTGCCGTTGCATCAAGAGTCATAAGGATGTTATGAGTCATGACCCTCAGGTCTACTCTCTTTAGTTTGAGTAAACACATCTATGTACTCTCGTAGGAGAGTGACAAGATCAGCTTCCTCTTAGTTAGGTACTCGGCTATGAATACGGTCAAGGATTTTTACCTTCCCTTGCAAAGTTGGCCTCCTTGACCTTAGTAGGCCCTTCTTACAGTTCACTTGCTTGTCCTTTCCTCCTAGCTCCCGACAAGATCACCACTCTATTGCCCTTTTTGAGCTTTGTGAAGCCTATGCCTTAGGTGGACCGGTAGGTCCCCTTTGGTGCATTTGGTCTTAGGTAGTTGGGGTATCTTTGGATTGTTCTCAGAGCTTACTTTCTATTCAGAGCTAAACCCACAACCGTCACTAGAAAAAGGAGTTTCTCCTAGTGTTGACAGCTCTAAGGCCCATTCGATTCTTAAGAGTGGTGCAACACTTGGTTGAAATAATCTAGTTTGTTCATAGTTCATTACACCTAGGTGGTCCAATCTCATTTTGTCCTAGCGACTCCTCTTTCAATCCTAAAGAGGTTGGATTTCCTTGGCTTGGAGTCTACTCATATCCATTCGATCACTCAGTCATCCCTATCATATTCTATTGTATCAACCTCTTTCTCACTTTCCTCATTTGTAGAGTAGCAGCTAGGTTACTAGCTAGCTCTCTTGTCAAGTATTCAAGAATCCCTTGGAGTTTGAGTTTGTTAGATGGGACGTGGAAGGGGATAGGTGTTGGTGAACTGCTAGAGCTCTTAGCCATCATGTAGAGTGGTGCTGATGTTGAGATGGTGTAACTTTGTGGGACCCACCAACTGCCTTGGCAGCCTATTTATAATCCTCCTCTTTGAGAATGGAAGATCGATGGTGGTTAGCACATGCAGCCAATCCCACTCGTCCTCGAGGTAAGGGATGCACTTTGTTAGTGGCCCATAGGAATTGTTGACTTGTGAGTATCCTTTCAAGATAGCGGAGATGGCATCTAGGTCAATTTGCGAGGTCTTTGATGGGTTCTTGGTTCTGTCCTCCCAGACCTCTACCTCTTCCCTTGCCTAATGCCATCACCGGCACTAGTCTAAAATCCATCAAGTTGGGTTTACCCTCATCATCATATGATACGTAAGGGTTCACATATGCTCATCCTCATTCGGCTCCTCTACATAATGTATCAAAGTGTCACTCGATGGATGGGTTACGATGGATCCATGTGGTCTAGGTATCCCTATAGGATTGATGTCCATCCTAGGGATGACTGGCTTTGAGTCATTGGGTGCTAGGAGAGCTAATGGAGCTCCCCTCCCAAGTTTGGTGGCCTATTCCCTAGGTAATAAGGCTAACTGTATGGTTGCAGGTATGAAAATCATCTTGGCAATCTATAATACATTGCGTCATGGCCAAACTTACCATAGTTAGCACCTGGTCTTGACCTAGGATCCAAGCACTCAGCTAGGATGTAATTTCCTCCGCAATGCACACATTACACATGAGGCCATGTGGACCTTCTCATCATCTCTTGGAGCTTAGTCAACTCTAGCTTCATATCTGTTGACTCTTAGCTCTGGTCAATGCCCTTTCCCTTATCTTGTGTGCTCTGACTAGATCTCTCGACGACAATGGTTGTACCTTTCTCTGAGGATCCAGAGGCAGTGCCATCTCGGGGTCATGGAGATGGGTGCATACTTGATAAAAATCTGGCGTAACACTCACAATGCTTGCTTGTAGTCTTTGACAAGCTCCATGATTAAAAAACAAGGGTTCAATAATCAAAACAACTCGCCTATAGCCTGGGAATGTACCTGGTCACACGAAATCAAAGCTCTCCTTGTCTCCATGCTGCCCTATAATAGACCTATCCAGCTCTCTCTCTCTCTCTCTCTCAAACTCTAAGTGTTGAAATGAGTTTCCCCTTGCTCTCTCTGCCCTTTAAACCCCTTCTCTTTCAGTCTTCCACTCCCCTTCTCTCTCTCTTTCCTCTCTTAAGGCATTGAAGCCCCTTTTTCTCACTATTTTACCTTATTTTTTAGCAATAACCCTATTGTTTGTTTTCTTATTTTTCTTGAGTTTTCCCAACCTAAATGCATCCAAAACACAAACAAACACTTATGCTAGTCCAATCTACTCGTGTAAACCTTAAAAGCTAAAAAACTTACTTGCAAAAGAGATTGAATGCCCTTTGATTTCCTTGCTTCCTACCTATCTCAAGCAACTGGTTCAGGGCAAACCCTACTTCAATGCGTGATTCAGAGCACGCAAGCACTCAAAGCTTGAATCCATTGGTCTCGATAAAATGGAACCAAAATGGGGGAGCTTTTGCTCAACCGTCAAGACCCATGGGCTGCTTATTCTTTCAAGCATTTCAAGCTAAGTGCAATGGCTATCTCTCACACAGCCATGCACACTCTCACATCTACAAGTGTAGTGAGGTTACCTTCATGCCAGATCGAGTTGCCTCCTCCCATGAGCTCTTCGGTAGCTCCACGATCCAAGGTGCAAGTTCAAGCAAGCTCGATCCTCAAGCTCCAAGCTCCAAGCTCTATTGCCGCATGCAAGGCAAGAGAAGAAAAGAGAAGAGAAGAAGAAGAGAAGGGAAGATAGAGAGCTTCTCCCTCCACAGTCCCTCACCCTCACACACTCACTCCCTCACTCCCTAACACTCCCTCTCTCAAGCACAAGCACAAGCAAGAAGAAGAAGAAGAAGAAGAGAGCTAGTTTTGGCCACACACAAGAATGAGATTCTTCATTCACTTTTTTCCTTTTTTTATACATGCCCTACTCCTCTTTGGGCACCCATCCCTTCTTCACATGAACAACCATTTTTTCCTAGGTCCTCTTTCCCTATTCCTTTCATGTTTACATTGTTCCTTCACCCATGCCTATCTACATTTACAAATTACATAGGAGGGAACTTGGTGCTCTTTTACACAGATTTAGGGTATGCTTTTATATTTAAGATGTGCCTTTTCCCTTTTACACTTGCCCTGGACTTTTAAATTTGCCTCTTGCGCTTTTGGCCATTTTTCTCATGTTTTTCCATTTGGCTACCTTTCTCTACTTCGTCTTGCATCTTTTTTTATTTTCTTTCACTTTCTTATTTGCTTTCTTTGCACTGGGGTTAACAAATATCTTCTAGTTGCTTACATAGGTAAGCAACATGTACTTCATTGCACATTTGATATAATGATACAAGCTTTTGCCATGCATCCTTGGCTATCTTACATGATTTGATGTGTGGAATGCCTCTCTTCACTGATAAAGTAATTAGGGCATGCACTTGGGCATCATGGCCATCCCATCGAATTTGGTCTTGAGTGGGAGGTGTTGTCGAAGAAGAAGAAGATTCGGCATCATGAGAGCCACCTTGCAATGTGGAGATGAGAAGCGATACTAGTTTTGGAGAAGCTGGCCTTTGCTTTGTGCCATTTACAATATGCCATTAATTCTTGACGACAAGAACATGTCACATCATGTAAGCCCACATTGGATGAAAATCAGCAAACACATGATATTTTCCAAGTGAAGAAAGAGAATATATACTCGAATAATAATAAATCACTAATTGAAGAGATGTTGCCCACCTCAATGAAGTCGAATAATATGAAGAATAATAAATCATTGATTTTTTTGTTGAGGAGAGAAAAATATGTTAAAAATAATTATTTTTTGAAATAAAATTCTACTTGATCGAGGTGACAATTAACAATGTGATGAAATAAGAGATTAATGGTTGAAAGTACGCCAATAATGTAAATAACAACATAATATACTAAAAATTCACTCACTAATATGCCAAAATAATAAAATTTTCTTCAATTTCAAGAAAAAAGAGGGCCAACAACCAAATAATATGATTTTGGAGTACATTGAGGGCTAATAAAATGAAATGAGGCAAAAGCCAAATTTTGGGTGCCTCGACGGTTGAATTGGGCAAAAACCCCAAATTTGACCCAAAAAAGAAGAGAATTTGAAGAAAATTGATAAATTTTTACCTAATTAATTTTGAATGCCAAGCCTTAGGGTGAACTAAGCCTCAATATTGATGAAATTTAACGAATTTAAAAAAAATCATCGATTTTTTAAAAGAAGTTGGGGTGATATTGAGCTCAAATGACGAAAAGCCCAAGTTTGACAATTTTTGTGAAACTTTTACGTGAAAGATGCCAAATATCACACCTAGTGATGGATTGTGCCCCAATGTTGACAGAGAATGCTAACTTTTTAAAAAATCCCAAATTCCAAATTTGGTGACGAAATTGGAATGAAATTGGCCAATGCGATGAAAAGCCCCAAATTTGATGAAGAGTGCACATCAAATTTCTTCAATCTAGTATTGAAATTTGTGAATGCGATGGAAGCCCTAAGATGTCTAGCATGGATTGTACATGAATTGGGAGATTTTTCGAAAAGCCCCGAAATTTTCGTTTGATTGTGCTTGAGAAGGGGTAGCACAAAAGAACACGGGCTTGTTGTAATATATGAATGAATTAAATATATTTGTTTAATACCCCTTTGGTTGTTGAGCAAGGTGGCCAAAAAAATGTGTTGGCATGGATGTGGCATCTAGGTTGGCTGGTCAACATGGTAGGTCAGGTAGACATAGGTGATAGATTCAGGAGGTCAGTTGGTCAGAGGACATGCACCGTAACTAGCAAGCAGTGAAACCAAGTGTAGCTAGTTTGGCATGCACAACAACCAACAATTGGAGGCAGTTGTTCCAGCAGGCACTCAATGATTTTGTAGGCACACAAGTTAGAGCATGCTATAAGTAATGTAGGGACAATGTGGGACAAATTGCAAATGAGGCACAAGTGTCTTCAAATAATAAAAATGAAACCCTAACTGCCTAATTGTTATAGGAAATCCTAAAATAAATCCTAACCCTAGTGTCACTTAGTACTAAGTGACCCAAGGGCAACAACCACATTTAATGACAATTTAAATGCCTAGGGAACCTGAATCATGGATCAAAGAGCATCAACACATGGCCCACGAGATGGCCTATAAGAGGCAAGGTAGAATGCAAGATGTAGATGTCGACAAAATAGATGGTGTAGAGTGCCTATAACAAGTATTTGCTCTCAAAGGACTACTTAAAACTAAAATTTTAACATGGCTGCTCACAAAACTATGGTAAATGAGTGTGTAACTATGGGCAAAACACCAAAATACAAAGCTCCCACTACCAAGAATATCAAGATAGCAACTGATATATGTAATGCAACTAATAGTGTAAAATTGACATAACCACAAGGGTATTAAATACTATTAGAGAGACTGAAGGATGTTAGAGACATATTTGCAATCCCAAACAAAAGAGTAGCATGTATATAAGGCAACTATGCATACAAGATCTCCAAAAGCAACATAGATCCACCAATTTGTAACTAACTCATTGGATATGAACAGCGAGATTCAATTACATAACCAAGAAACTAACTCATTGCATATGCATAATGTCGCTCAAGTATATAACCAAGCAAGCATCCAAAGCTGACAAACTTGTTTGACAAGAGGAAGTATGGGGTGTACAAACCAAAGCTAAATCAAGAAACAATCATCAATATCTACATGAACAATGTAAACCATAATGTGTTGAGCATATATACATAGGCAAGTAAGAGTCTCCCATTAACTCAAGAGTCCAAGCTCTGCAAAGAAAAGATGAAAATGCTCCCACAAAAGCAAACTAGAATGTCCAAGAGCAAATCAAAGCTCAATACATGTGCCTCATAACATCTAGGTGCAAAGTAGCCCTTGCAAATATGCAACCACCAAAGCTTAAAACCAAAGCATAGAGCTCAAGATAAGCATATGTTACAACAAAGAAGCCTTTTCTTATTATCAATACATCATATGTGCATTGCAAACTTTTCCCATAAGTATCAATAGAGCATAAAACAAGCAAATGTGTGCTATCCAATCAATGAATAACAAACCTTCGTCAATTGTAGAGCAATGGATGATCCAAAACCTCAAAAATGGTACTCAAGACATGAATCTGAGGAGCCAAAAAGAACCCCCAAAGCTAGGCAAAGATCTAAATGATTGAGGAAGAAGGATCAAGGAACAACCCTTAACTTTTGAAGGGCTATTCTTGGGGCCTTGGCTGACTACTATGGAGTAAGAGGAGCACTTGGGAAAGCTTAAACACTACTGGGGAAGGTCCTGATCAAGGTTGGAAGGGGTGGAGTCAATGTATACATTGAGTGGCTGCCATGGAAGTTGAGTTGAAGCTCCCTTCTCAAGCTAAAGTGAATGCTAATGAAGCTCCTTGAAAGCTTGCTCTAATACTAGTTGAAAAGTGGAGCAAGAAGTTAGAGCACAAGTAGAAGCAAGAAGTTACAAGAGCTATGGAGGTTCAAGTAAGAGAGAGCAAGATGGTGTGTGGGAACTCCAGCAATCACAATGTGTGACTTGCCTTCCCTTACTCTATTGTCATAGAGAGAATAAAGAATAAAGTGACAGTGATAAGTGGCCACCACCTGTAGTATACAAGTGTGTGGGCAGTAAGTACAAGTAAATGTAGGTGGCTAGGCACATGCAGCCTTAAACACCCAATAAGTGCTACTACAATCCAACACGATATATCATGCATGAAATTATTCAATGAATAATATCAAGACAACAATGAAAGCATGCGTGGAAAATACCTTAATAGAAGGTCAAAGTACTATTGCCTTCTCATACAACATATCATGAATGAACTTTTCACATAAACAAAGTCAATAGATTATTGAAAGCATGCATGAAAGATACCTAAACAGTAGGTCAAAGTAGTTGCAATAGCATGTCTAGGGCTCTAGCACTAGCATGTACTAGAGGTAGCAATCACAAATGAGCATTTCATTTATTGTTATTGCATACACATGAAAGAAACAAAACCATGCATGAGTGTAACAAGATTAAAGCATAGAATTGATGCAATAATTTAACCTTAGATGTTGCATGCATCACATGAGTATAATAGGAAAAACAATTGATGCAATCATTAGACTTTATATGTTGTGTGCATTGTAGTCAAAGCATGCAATCAACAACATTACAAGATGAATAGAATAGGGACAAAATAACATCATGATGCAATCAAGAAGGAGGAAAACTGTGTACCATGCATTAAAATACCAGGAACTAGGTTGCAACAACACCTTGAGCTCAAATATGTAGTGACAATAGTCTTTGCATGCAAGATTAGGTGGAATTTACAACTTGTGAACCCCCTTTTCATATCATTGAGGCCGTCAAAGGGGCACCTTGATTTTCCTCAATTTCCCCCAAATTTGGGAAAGGGTAGAGACACCCTACTAATTGTTAGCATAACCTAAGGCAGATTTCCACTAGCATTTCAGAGCATGAGCGGTGAGCCAAAGACATTACCACTAAAAACATTGTGTTTGGGTAATTTGAAACCCATTGGACAACCCAAATACTAGAAAGGCTCACCTTTGCACATCTTTTTGAATCCATAACATGCAAGATAGAGGATTTCATATTTGCTATTGCTAATTATTGAGCTGAAGAAGGTTTGAAAATTGTTGTTCAATTCCTAAAACCTTGTCCAAATCATCCTTATGAGAAAGAGATACATTAGAGCTATCATTTGCAAATCATTGGGCTTTGACCATTAGGAGGCTCAAAATTTCTCCATGTCCTTCTTTGCACCAGCTAATCAAACCTCTTTAGTAATGGATCAATGACTATGGCAAAAAGCAAGGGAAATGTGGGACACCCTTGATGAATTGATTACCGCAAGCCAAGAGTCTAGGATAGCACACCATTAATGTAGACATAAGCCTCAACATTTGAGAAGAGTGTTAGCACCATTGAAACAAACTTAATTCCAAAGCCCAACTTAGTCAATGTTGAAGTTATGAACTCCCATGATACATGATTGTAAGCTTTCTTGAAGTCCATATTGACTACTACAAACTTTTGCACCCTTTCTAAGGCCCAATCAATAGCTATTTCATCACATTATCTCTAACTACTCTCTCCATGTTTATCAAGTCCCTAACAAGAAAAGAAAATAGCTTCATGTGTAAAGAGATAATAAATAATGCTATGCATGTGCGTTGCCATTCGTAGCCTGACAAAGCTACCTCTGAGGATTGTACAGTTACAGAGGATTGTAGGTGCCTACTTACAAGATTCGATTAGATACATCTAACATCAAGGATTGGGTTTTGAAAGAAAGATACATGTCATCATCACCTACGAAGTCCATCTACACTTAACAATCACAAAATAAAGCTAGTCTCACTAAATGCTTTAGCCACTAACTTGTAGAAATGTTTGGCATAGTAAGTAGCCTCCAATGAGAGACCTTCAATCTTGTAGCTACCTTTGATATTATCTTATTTAAGCCTAAATTAATCTCCTTTGGGGAAAAAGCCCTTGGTGAAGTAGTGATTGATGAAGATAGTGTAGCCTACACCTCAATTCTCCCACATGCTTTTGAAAGCTCAACAAGCATATCGTCTATTCTTGGAGATTTCCTGTCCCTCATCTTCACATGGGATTAAATTGGAGTTCATCTTTGGAAAAAGGCCTAATGAGAACACATTCTTCCTCTCTAGTCACCATTGAGCTAGTCTTCAAAGAACTCCATCACCTTCTATTCATGGTCATAAGGCTTAATGAACTCTTAGCACATTAATTGTAGCCATATGACTTTGAAACAATGAAAAAATCTCCTCTTTATCTATGGGGATAGTACCATTATCATCTTCTATATACCTGATCATTTCTCTCGTTCTCTTCTCCTTGAGAGAGTTGAAGTAAAATGCCGATGGAGCATCTCCATCCACATCCTACTGGGACCTTAGTTGAACTTTTGAAAGGTAGAGCCTAAGTGGAAACACACAAGAAGAAGCAAGAGCTATGGCACAGAGAGAGAGAGAGAGAGAGAGAGAGAGAGAGAGAGAGAGAGAGAGAGAGAGAGAGAGAGAGAGCATATATGGGAACTCCAATAGTCACAATGTGTCACCAATTCAATAACCATTGAAAGAATGACGAATAAAGTAACAGTGATGGGCACTTGCCACATGTAGTATAGAGGTGTACGGTTAGGGTGCGTGAAGTAAATACATGTTACCACTACTTGAGGCACCTTTACCCCTTAAAGGCAAATGTGCCTTTGGTGAGGAGAGGAAAAGAAAAAGTGACAAAGCACAAATGCACATAAAGTACAATAGGATGAGGAATAGGCATAATCTCATTCCTACACCCATCATTTTTCTAAGAAAGGCAAAACATTCTGTTGAGAGACTTGTAGTGAGCAAATCTATAGGATTCTTGTTAGTTGAGATCTTGACAAGCTCAACAAACTCACTTGAACATTAGTTGCAAGTTGTCTAGCTAGTTGTACAATAACAGGAGGCTCCTCTCAAAATGTCACTTTGCCTACCTCAACTACCTGCTCAGGCTGCTTACGTATCTTCTTCTCATGGAAAACAACATCACAACTACGAATGACTTGCCTAGCTTGCAATTCCCATAGGTGATAGCATCTCATCTACATCCCCATAACTAAGAAAGATGCATTTCATTGATTTAGGATCTAGCTTATTGTCCTTGGGAACATGGCAAAAAGCCTCACATCCAAAGACATGCAATTGAGGATGGAGGTTTTCTAGATTATACATTTTCTATAACTTGATAACCAATAGTAGTGCATGGGGATCTGTTTACCAAGTGTATAGTAGTACTAAATGCCTCGACTCAAAAATGTTGTGGTAAGCCTCCCTAGCGAAGCATACTATAGACTCTCTCTTGAATCGTCCTATCCATGCGCTCTACAATACCATTCTGGGGTGCGGTGTAAGGGGCAATCAACTAACGCTCAATACCCCACTCATTATAAAACTTCCCAAAGGCTTTAGAGACATATTTGCCCTTATTATTTAAACTTAGGCATTTCAACCTATATCTAGACTGGTTCTCAACAAGAGCAAGCTAATGCTAAAAGGTAGACAATACATCCGATTTTTGCTTTATGGGATATGCCCAAACCTTATGCAAATAATCATCAATAAAAGTCATAAAGTACTTCCCACCACCTAGTGATTGATAGGGCATGGGACCACATACACTAGCATAAATAAGGGCCAGAGGCTCACCTACACATGTAATGCCAAACTTCTTATGACAACTACATGTTTGCCTACCATAAAAACAATGATCACATGAATTGAAACATTCATAGTCAAGGGGTGAAATATACTACAAATGAAAAAAACATTTTCATTCATTTTAAGGGCATGTGCCCAAAGCGACAATGCTATAAAGATACATGTGGTATATTAGCCATACTGAAAACATGGTAAATTGACCCAGATACAAGTAAGGGATAAAGGATGCCAACCTTCTCACCTTGAGCAAAGACAAAATTCCCACGAGTAATCTTCCATGTGGAATCACCAAAAGATACATGATACCCTGCATCATCCAATTGTCCATCAAAGTTTAGTCAAAGCTAGAATATGGCATACATCATGCAAAACAAAAGTGTTGCCTAAAGCAAGCTGTAGTCTAACACCACCAATACTAATAATATCCAATGTCAAGTCATTTCCTAGTCTCATAGAACCTGTCATGCTGCGATAGGAATGAAACTAATCCTTATGCAAGGTAATATGAAAAGAAGCCCCCAAATCAAGTAGCCAACATTGAGAAAAAGTAGGCGAGGTATCAACCAACTGATTAGCATTAAGAGAAGAAGCTGCCAAGATGTAATCATCATTAGACTCGGGCTCCAAGGCATTTATCTCCTTGATTTTTACATTGAACTTACTAGGAACAATGTTATGATCATTAGACTCATCCTACACTTTGTCCTTATCTTTTTCCTTGCGCTTATCATTGTGCATCTTATGGCACTGTTGTGGCCTAATATGACCCTACTTCCCACAATAATGACATGTAAAAGAGGTCTTATAACCACGGGACTTACTACGAGGCTACTAGTGAGATTGATACCTTTGTGAGTCTCTACTATAGTGGTCATTACTGTTCTACCATCATGTTTGCATCTAATAGTCAATGCATGAGAAGTACAAACTATATCCATATTATTTCTATTTATCTTCTATGTGAGTAAGATACTCTCAACATCTTAGAGTTTTAAACCATCCTTAGGTATATAAGCACACATGGTAATACAAATAGAGTCCCATTGCTTAGGAAGTGTCACAAGCGAAAACAAGGGAGAAAGATTATCCTTAAACTCAATAGTCTATGAAGTCAAGTGGCTAAAAATTGAGTGAAACTCATTCAAATGCGCAAATACACTAGTCCCTTCCTTCTTGTGAAGGTCCATGAGCTGTTTCAACTAATACATCTGTGAAGCATGACTTGCTTATCATAAAGATTATATATTTTCTCCCATATCCGCCAAGCATTATCCTCACACACCATAACATTGAAATAAACATATTTTGATAATGTCAATATAATATTGGATTTACGTAGCTCATCCAACTCATCCAACTCATCCTTAGTATCCTGATCAATGCCTTTGGGATTTAAACTCTTGGGTTTCAAAGGCCTAACTTACTACTTTTGAACCAGTACTTGCCATATCTATATCTTCTAATAGGTTAAGTTTGTGCCATCAAGCTTTTCAATATTAAAAATAGCACTACCATTTCAAGAAATTGGCCATAATGATAATATATCAACGTAAAATCCAAGAGAATGGGATATTGTAAACAATTGCAAATTAGCTCCCAAAAAGCAACCAAACAAAGGAAAAATATGAGATAATACCAAAGTATAGAGTTGTCCACCAACTACAAGCAGTAGATTGCCAAAGTACAATGTCTAGTCTCTAAGATAATACTGAAGACTGTAATTACAACAATGTTGAAATAAAGGCAATTATATGTGTCAATCCAACTGTGGGCAAATAGCCAAGAAAGCAAGTTTCCACTATCACAGATTTTTGAGTAGCAACCAAGATATAAAGAATAAAACTAGCACAATGATTAAGCATAGACCATCATTATCAAAGATTGTCACAAACGTAAATTGTTTGTAAACCATACATCCCATAAGCATATACATAATTGACAAACTACTAATAGAGGTAAGTGTCGATGTCTAAACCATACAAAATCAAATCAACCGACAAGTAAAGGTAACTACGTCCAATAGCATACAAGAGAGTATATACATAAACCAAGAGCCCCATTGTCCCAAAGAACCAAGCTCTGCCAAGTGAGTAAAAGTATCTCCCACTAGAAGCAAATCTGGAATGCAAAGTGAGCAAGCAAAGCTCAAGACATATACATCAAAGCATCTAGGAAGACCAAACATATCACAAATACATCCGAGAGCATAAGTGTCAAATGAAGCTTCAATATTTGTAAGTGGGTAAGCATAAAAACTCAAAGCAACTAATCAAAGCCCAAATACATCAAATGTATCTTAAATTTAAGTGTCAAAGCATATTATAACCATATCTAGGCTCATACATCCCATAAGCATATACATAATTGACAAACTATTAACAAAGATAAGTGTCAATGTCCAAAGCATACAAAATCAAATCAACCTAGAAGTGGAGGTACTTGCGTTCAATAGCATACAAGAGAGCAAAGGCATGAACCAAGAGTCCCACTGTCTCAAAGAACTAACCTCTAGCAAGTAAGTATAACTATATTCTAGTGGAAACAAATCTGGAATGTAAAGTGAGCAAGCAAAGCTCAAGATATGTACACTAAAGCATCACAAATATATACGAGAGCATAAGTGTCAAATGAAGCTTCAATATTTGTAGGTGAGTAAGCATAAAAGCTCAAAGCAACTAATCAAAGCCTAAATACATCAAATGTAGCTTAAATCTAAGTATCAAAGCATGCAATATAACCATATGTGGGCTCATACATCAATGCTAGATATCACCATAGCTTAAATCTAAGTATCAAAGCATGCAATATAACCATATGTGGGCTCATACATCAATGCTAGATATCACCATAGACATGTAGCATACTCGAAATACTATGTAACCACAATAGGCATTTAAAGCATGAAGCTCACCATTGTATGCTTACTATCCAAACTATTATGACAACAATAAACCTCTGCAAAACAAAGTTAATCAGGCTTTAAAATCTCTCTAATATCCCAAAAGCATAACCATACCATTTGGGCACCAAAATAGTATCCTCAAAGCGTTAAACATGCATTATTGTATGAAATAGAGAATAAAAACCTACACAGATTCAACTTTGTGAGTGTCGAGATCTGTAGCTCTCGTTGTGCTATTTGTTTCTAGCTATAGAATGCCTAAATCTGATATTGTATGCAAAAGTTATAGCCAAAATACAATAGTGTTGTTAAGCTACCATAGCAGACCACGACTTCTACAACATGCTCTATATCCACTAAAAAATGGATAGAGTGGCTGCTCCTTAGCTCAATAAGCACTCAACAAGGTTTAACTAAGCCTTGGGAGGCTCCTTGACAAGCTGGAACAAACCAACAGGAGAGAGGGAGACTCAATGCATACCTTGAGAGGAAGAAATAATGGCTGCTATGAAACCTTGAGCTGAAGTTTTGAATTCGAGCTAAAGCAAAGGATAAAGAAGCTTCTTGAATGGTTGGCTCTGATACTAGTTGAAAGGTAGAGCCTAAGTGGAAGCATAGAAGCAAAAGCAAGAGTAGAGCAAGATCTATGGTGGATGAAGCAAGAGAGCAAGAGAGAGAGACACCATATTATGTGGGAACTCCAACGGTCACAATGTGTGACTGACCTTCCCTTATTCAATAGTCATTGAAAGAATAAATAATAAAGTAACAATGATAGGCGCCCGTCACTTGCAGTGTACAAATGTGCGGTCATGGTGTGTGAAGTAAATATAGGGTGGCATAGGCACATGCGCCCTTACCCTCAACACTTGCAGTATACAAAGGTGCGGTCATGGTGTGTGAAGTAAATATATAGGGTGGCATAGGCACATGCACCTATACCCTCGACACTTTTGTAGCTTGTACTCTAGCATTTTCTTTTCCTACCAAGTAATTCTCACAGTCCTGCAAGAGCTGAACAAGAGAACATCAACGTTAGTACTAGAAATAACAGAAAGCAAATCATTCCTAACTTGGTTAGTGTTAGCTAAATCCCTTTTCTTAGCATTAGCAAGAGATTTGGCATGTTGTTTTGCTACTTATGTGATTGCAAACACGCTGCGATTCCACTTAGCTAGAAGATCTAGCTTTCCTCTTTTTGTCTCATCCCAAGTCTTGCATTTTCATTACAATCACAAAGAGACCATATTCCAAACGACATTGGATTGGCTCCATTGCCCTAAGTTCTTAAAGTGTAAAATCACGGTGATGGGATGGTAGGGCCAAAGTCTTTCCAAGGGGGCTTTCACTAGGCACTGTTTCTTTGGGTTGACCAATTCTCGAAAGGGGCGTGTGACTAGCCTAGGGCTTGCTCGAGAAGGGGGGGGAGCGCGTGCCGTGAAGACGTAGGGATCTATAGAACAGAGTGGGAAGAGGCAGGGACACCGATAGAAGAAGAGAGAAGAGAGAGAGGGGGTCGGGGGGGAGGAGGCAGCGACACAGATAGAAGAAGAAGAGAAAGCGAGAAGATATAGAAGAAGACTAAGAGGAGAGAGGGCCCTGAGAGAAAGAGATGGAGGAGGGAGATGAAACCCCTATGGCGCTGCTGCAGCGGCGTCTCGGAGGCATCCTCGCAGAGTCGCAGAGGCTGCTGTGCGTTCATGCTCGCCTCTTTTCAGCCCTCGCCGCGACTCTCATCCTCCCCCTCTCCTTTATGCTCCTTGCCCACCACCTCGTCTCTGGCCCCATCGTCCATAAGATCCGCCATGACGAGGCCTTCATCTCAGACCCATCGCACTCCGCTGCCGCTGATGCCCGCGTCGAGGAGGACCTCGGCCACGAATGGGCCCGCCTCCTCCTCTTCTTCGTTACCTACCTTCTTCTCGTGCTCGGCTTCTCCCTCCTCTCCACTGCTGCTGTTGTGTACAGCGTCGCCTGCGTGTACACTCAGAAGTCTCTGTCTTACTGCAGGGTCCTCAGCGTCGTGCCTACTGTGTGGAAGAGGCTCCTCTGCACATTCCTGTGGGTTTTCCTCATCATCGCCCTCTACCATACTCTCACCATCCGCACGTTCGTCTTCTTCAGGGGTCTTCTTGCAGGTGCCAACATTCCCCTAACCATTGGCTTCTTTGTACTGCTGGCTATCTTCTTCATGGTGCTGCATGTCTACATCAGTTGCATATGGCACCTTGCAAGCGTGATAACTGTGTTGGAAGAAAGCTATGGGCTTCAAGCCCTGAAGAGGAGTTTTTTTCTGATCAAGGGCAAGACGGGTCTGGCGTTTATACTATTCTTCATCTACTTGCTCGCCGGAGGAATTATTGGGTTTTGTTTCCATGTTTTTGTATTGCACAGGCATCATGGCCCACTTGGGCATCATCAGGCTTTGCGGTTCCTGCTTGGAACTGCTCTCATTGCACTCTTGTCGTTTGTCACTCTGTTTGGGATGATAGCTCAGACAGTATTCTACTTTGCTTGCAAATCTTTTCACAATGAGATAGTAGATTGGTCTGTGCTATCGGAACATCTTGGAGCATACCTTGGAGAATATGTTCCATTGAAGAGCTCAATTCAGATGGAAGCTTTGGAAAGCGCTGTCTACTAGCTGGCTTCTGCACAACTCATTTGATCTGAGGCAAATGGATAACATGGCCTTTTCAGAATATCATAAGTTTGCTGTACATGTTTGTTGTGTACTTTGCACTTGCATATCTTACCTTTACAACCTTAGCCATGTCAACAAAGGTTCTGTGCATGGGTGCTCATGCAGAAGTTAGACTCTTGGAAGTGAGCAGAAATTGTGGCCCTTATTTTAGCTATTCACACCATCGATCTTATAAACAGCTTTGAGATGGTGTTCCTGTAACATCAAAAACATTTTTTTACCTACACTAGATGCATAGTAGCAGCACTAGTAGGTTGTGTAACTTATGAGAAGTTATGCATGTGATTGTTTGCTACTTCAAAGGAAATAATGAAAATGCTTGACTGTTCTGGTTATTGAAGTACGCAAGCTATGCCAAGCTGCAAATGCATGTGCAATCTATGTATATATAGTCAGACACATGTACAAAGTACACTTACATTTTTGTGGCTCCTCTAATGGTGATGACAGCAGTGATTGAGTGTTACTGCACCAAAAAGTAATGAGTGTGCACCAAGAAGAGCAATGATGGTTTATGTTCAATAATGCTATTTATATAGCAATTTATCAAGGGAGTTTAGTACTCTTCAGATTTTTCATGTAGTTCAAGGCTATACAGAAATGAAAGTTTACAAAGTTATTCCTGAGGTACAAGTATCCACCTACTAAATTCTGTGAAAGGGTTTGTGGCAGCATACAAGCTACACATGTATTCTCTACAGCCTTTGCTGTGAAAACTTTTGATCTAGGTATTTGCCTTCCTCTAATTTTATTCCCAGTCATTTTTGACAGGCCTTAGGTGACAACATCAAACCATCATGAGTCTTTAAGTGGACAAGTCTGAATTCTTACTGAAGCACTTTGTTTGCCACAGATTGATCATTATCAAAACGGAAGTGTGGTACTCAATGTTAGTATATGGGGGTTATTGCTTGTGGGGATGTGAAGTTCTTGTGGTGATTGTTGGCCGGTAAAATCCACCTTGAGTTTGTACAGGAACGGACTGGCTAAAGCCAATACAACAAGAATGGATGTGGGAGGTACATCTTGTGGTGATTGTTGGCTGGTCTTTATCCACCTTGGGTTTTTAAGGAAGGTTTGTATCAACTGAAGTAAAAGACTGGGATGTCTATGTGAGAAAAGAGAAATATTGTGTGCAATGAGGAATATGTCATAGCTCACAATGAAGGTTTAATAGGGCAAATCAATCACTAGAATGTTGTGGTCTTTTTGAATATCTGTACAAGTCAATTGGAGTACTTCCTGATGTGGTGAGTAGGGTTGCTTGGAGTGAACCCTTGTATAGACCCATGGTCTGCTTGCAAAACCACAAGTTGGCATAGCAAGGAGGTGTGGAACCACTTACCATGGCAACTTCGTGTCTTGCCTGTAAGGGCAAGCAAACTCATAGTGGACAGGGATTACTGGGAACAGTGTGTGTGATAGGCACTGCTTTGGTGGACATGCAAAAGCACAAGTGCTTCAGAGTTGTTAGATGACCTTTGCGCAACGCTATTCACCTTTGCCTGCTCATGGCAGCACGTGAGCAGCTGTCAAAGATGAGCAAGTATACTGAGTGCTGGGTATTGCTTTGGAGATACGGATGCCTCCTGCATAAAGAGCATTGCTTCACAATCCTCCAATTAAGGATGTAGTATTGTAAATGAAATTTAATAGTCTGTGGATTTGCTGAACATAAGCATACTGAACTGGTTCAGATGGGTTAAATGTGACAGTATCTATGCAGATGCAGCCACCTGTCTATGCACAGTCCCAGTTGTTGCAAGTTGTGGTTGCTTCCTTTTGAGTTGGAGTTTGTGTCTCTAGCTTTGCGGTAACAATTTGCTATAAATGTAGTGAAGTGTAATTTCAGAATTAAATGTTTTGTTTTAGTTTGTTCTGTTGCATTTCTACTTTGTGTTCTAAATCACTTCTGTGAATTTTACACGTGGTATCAAATCTATTGGTGTTAGATTACTCTGGCAAATATCAATAGCAGCAGTGTCAGGCTGACACCCAAAATTATAGCCATTATGTTGGACCTGTTGTAGTTTGTCTCAAATTGGGAGCAACCCACAAGGGTGTTTCGAATCACATTGTGACACTTATGCTTAGATTTCATACTTTGCATCTTACCCATGATATTGGACCTGATGGTAGTAGTTTGTCCCAAAAATTGGAGCAACTTCCTTTTCCTGAGCTATAGCAAGCATCTATTTTTATTCTGACTCTTAGCCCCTAGATATCACACAATTGAAAGAAAGGTATTTGTTGGATGGATTGTGCATTAAAGCCAGCTATTGGTGAATCTCCATAGGTCATGGCAGGCATGCATGGTGGATGACATGTTATTGTCAATGTGTGCAAAGCAAGAAATGAATGCATGCACACATGAAGCCATGAGATTCACTACATGGGAAAGTAAGGTACAATATGGCAACCTCAAACTTAGATTGTGGTGGTGTCAATGCCTATGAGAAAGAGCACAGCAAATTATGGTGGTGGTGACTGAAAGGTAGATGGGAAACAGTACACACAAAATGCTTATAGGTATTGGGGTTGACTAGCGTGTTTGGTCATAACACAACTGGCCACCTTTGACACCAATTGACCATAAGTGGATTCAAATTGTTGAGCTTGTATGTTTCATTAAGTGGCTTCTTGATAGGGCTCTCAATTGCCAACACTCATAGATCATACATGGATATTTAATTTAACATGTTATAATAGAAGTTGGAAACAATGGTCTTTGTTAAAGATCCATCAAGGATAGGTGCTCTACTTTGGAGTGTTTTGCAAGTTGCATTTGTAGTATGCTATTCAATCATGAAAGGTTCCAAGAAATATCTTGGATCAAGAAGTCCTCACAAAGCAAATCCTAGAGCGTGCATAGGTTAGTAATCCTCCTTAGATCATATGGGGTATTGAACTAAGTTGGGACTCTACTCTTGAGGAAGTTTTCTAGGTTGCATTTGTAGTAGTCTATTGACTAAACCTTGAAGGGCTCAAAGAAACATTTGACCCAGGAAGTTCCACACGCAATGCATAGTGATCTTGTTGAATAGCATGTTGTAGAAGTAGCATTTCATTAGCAGATGTTGTCTAGAAGTAGAAAACAATTAATCCTACAACTTTGGATTGGAGGAGGTGGTCTTAAAAACAACTATGTAAGCATGAGTTCAAAGCAAGCTAGCTAATCACCTTTTGCAAGGGAAATGTGCTCCTCCTACAATATACGCCTCTAATTGTGTTGTGATAGAGCTTCTATAGTTAGGCTCATGTTGCTCACATAACTTGATACAATTCTTTCATAGAGAATCATGCTCTCTTTCAATATTAAGATCCCTGGAGGCTAACAAAGTCGATACATAATCTCCAATAAGCAAATTTGCATAAAAGGCTAGAGGTCTCTAAGAATGTGTCTTGCATGTCATAAGTATAGAGGTTTTGAGGGTTTGGACATGTCACAAGTATAGATGGTGCTATGAGATGAACCCAAGTAGGCCAAGAGGTTGGGTAAGGCTAACCTTTAAGAGTTTAAAAATTGTAAATTCAACACCATGAGCTTATTATTTTAATATTGCAAGGCCAACATTAGTTAGCATTATGATAATAGTAAAGGTAAGTGATATTATTATAGAAGTACTTTCCCTTTGCAACCTTGCCCTCTAAATGAAAAGAATGCAATGTGAATGCATATAGATTGAAATTAGGTTTTTTGTATTTTATGTTTTCTTTGTTTCAACCAATTCTCTCCTAAATGAAAAGAATGCAATGTGAATGCATATTGATTGAAATTAGGTTTTTAGTATTTTGTGTTTTCTTTGTTTCAACCAATTCTCTCCTAATCTTCCACTTTCGTTTGTCCCTCATTCTCACACACACTCACTTTGTTGTCTCAATGAGAGCTCAAAAGTGGGACCTTCTTTCAAGAGTTTGATATAGTTGTGGCTTAACTATTCCACACCTAGTTGGCTCATACTCTAAACTCCAAGCCATTTGGTTCTCTTCTCACATTCCTTATCCTAATGCAAGCAAGAAAATCAAATAACTTGAGAGCTGTAGGATATTCACTTACTTACCTTCATTACGTTGTAGTCTAAATGCCTTTAAAGGTTTGATGGTAGCCTCACAATCCATGTGGTGCTCCTTGATTTGATTCCTCTACTTCTTCGAATTTGATTCAATCAATTTGTAGTTACTCCAACAATTAAGAGGAAAAGATAGAAAAGGTGACGATGAAGAAGTGTATGGAGAAGAGCTTTCCCGAACGGTTCCTTACACACTCACACACTCCATATCCCAAGTTATGGAACCTAGAGCGAACAAGAGAAGGTAAGCAATATAAAAAGATGAGTTTCACACATCAAATCCCTCAATCAAGCTCTTATTCACACATAGATACATATACACTCTCCCCCTCACTCTCAAGCAATGGTGTGCAAGAAGATGTACAAGAAGGAAGATAAGTGGAAGCTCCAAAGTTCCACACACAAGATTGAGCTCTCTGTCCAAATTTTCATGTTTTATACATTAGGGTTAGGTTTAGTGTTCGGGCACCCTCACCCTTTTTTCCACTAGGCTTGTGCCCATTCCTTTTCCCTTTTACATGTGCTTTGGATTTTTTGAACACATTTTAAGTCAAAGTGAATAGCAATTGTTTGCAACCTTCTCATCCCCTCCTAGACGATTACCAATTCCTTGGCAATTGTCATCAAAGGTAGCATGCTATAGTGTGGACCATCGGTGTAGAATGTTAGGATGTCAATGAGATGGTTTGCTAGAGAAATGATTATTGGTGTTGACGAACGTGTTTGGGTACTTTGGTATATAGTTGTGGTTGAGGTTGTGATTGGTGGCAAGGCTTACAAAGGATGGTGGTAGTTAAGGTTGTGATTGGTGACGAGGCTTGCAAAGGATTGCATCATTGATGGTGGTACACTTGATTGGTACAATTCAAAGCACATCAATGCATGAAACCTTGGTTCTTGCTTGACAAACCTATTATCATGAATTCTAGAACATTGTATCTACCCTTTCCATTAGTTGGGTCCTCAAGTCTAGGATATACCTAGGGAGTCTTAGCTCGTCTAGCATTAGAACTATCTCCGAATTTTGCACCACATATCACGCATCACCCTATATGGTTGGGCATAACACTTGGGCAAAGAGCACAAAGTTTACATTGTAGGTATACCTCAAATGATCCAAATGAACCATCAACAACAACATTGCATACCACTTCCTCTCTTTAGTAGCTTCATCTTTCAACCATTATCTCTACATAATTTTTCTCCTAAGCAGTGCTCATCTTTAGTGCTTACTTCCATGTGCTACTATGTTTCGCACTAATATAGCAATGTTAACCTCAAATGATGAAGGCTGCGAAATCAAAGTCGAAGAATCTAGTCAAAGACATTCAAAGTTAAGGTCAAAGGAGTCAATGGTAGCCAACAAATCAAAGGAAGCACAACTTGAAAGCTAAAGAGAGCAAGTTGGAAGTTGAGTGAGGTACTAGAGATCATTACAATACATTTTTGAAATTTATGAAATTAATCCTAGTGCCAATCCTAGGCACTAGGGGTCTACATGAAAGACATCTCAGTTAGATTTTACAATATCTTGTTAGAGCATTTTTATTAAAAAGTAAGAGCTAGGCTTGCTCTTGTGCAAAGTGTAAGATCTCCCAAAGTAATAGTTGTATTTTAATTATGTTCATGTATGCACCAAAAACTCGCAAGTAATGTAAATAAGAAGGCAAGTCAATGAGTCATAAAAAGTTCATGCCACAAGTGACAATAGATGCCAAAGGGCATGTAAGAAACTAGAGGAATAGACTTGATAGAAGATATGGGTTGAGGCCATCTGCTAGGGGAACATATGCATATAAATGTGTAAAATGAGTAGAATCTCTCATTCTTATTTGTGCAAACTTGAATTGTTGCTTTCATATTCTAACTTCTTTCTTATACCATAAACAAAGCTAGAGAGAGAGAGAGAGAGAGAGAGAGAGAGAGAGAGAGAGAGAGAGAGAGAGAGAGAGAGAGAGAGAGAGAGAGAGAGAGAGAGAGAGAGAGAGAGAGAGAGAGAGAGAGAGAGAGAGAGAGAGAGTGTGTGTGTGTGTGCGTGCGCGCGTGTGCGTGTGTGTGTGAGGGAGATAGTGTGAGGACTCTAGGAGAAGCCTCTTCTCCATTCATGCATCCATTATTCTTTCTATTGTCTTCTCTTCTTTGGTGGCAATGGAGGTGAAGCTTGATTAGATTGAAGATGTGGCTTGAGAGCTTTAAGCAAGCATACTTTGAATCAAGAGGCCATTAGATCTCCTTTTGTAGATTAGACTTCAACAAGAAAGGTAAGTTTTACTAGTCTTTTGCAACCTTTAAGATTTCTTTGTTCTTCCACATTCATGGGATTGAGTGGGAAATCATAGAGTTGGTTTACAACTAGAGAATGAGTTGGCTATGTGAGTAGTAGCTTGAGCCATAGAAGAGAGGGAAGTATCTTGAAAAATAAGAGTCTGACCAATGTCTTGTCATTAAGCATACCTATAATCCTCAACATGCAAAGTTTTCTCCAAAGACATAGCTAGGAGGCTACCTCTCACTCAGATACATGATTAGGATAGATTAAAAAGGTTTTATAAAGGTAGTCATATTCTTGATGCCATGATTCCTTTTGGGGGGGGAATTGAATGTCCTTAAAAAAACAATCAAGGTTACATCTTCTTTAAGATAAACCTTTATAAGCCTTTTATAGATAGGAGTGGAGGTTCATTCTCCACTCTCTTCAAGACATGGATCTTGGCAAGAAGTTTATTATTTACATTTCCACCATTTTGGTGATGTTAGTTCTAGGGTAGCATCAATGAAAAAGCTGCATTCCTTTTTCCTCTTAAAAAATCTGTTCGACATAAGTGTTCATTTGCTTACTTGCTGGATACATGATCCTTAACTTGTTTGATGATGATACCAAATTTACCATGACCCTCATCCAAAAAATACATTTTTGGATTATTGGATTTTATTTTATTTTTGTCTTGCTTTAGAATCTAAGATGGATCATAATAAGATTGGTATCAAAAATTGAATTAAAGACCCCCCTTATTGGCTCATAGATAGTGGTTGTCAAATCCCTAGGTTAGATTTTTAGACTTTTTAGCATCCCTATGGGCTTGCAATAAATATTGAGGAAAGATGGGATTGGGTGATGTGCAAGCTCAAGTTCACTCTTGAATTCCAGAATCTGATTTAAAAAGGTTTTGCCTCTAGAACCGTAATTATCAAGCACATTGTCATCCCTACAATCATCTATATTCAAGTTTGTTAGAAACCCCTCCCGACCCTGCAAATTATCCTTCAATAATTAAAATCCTTTTTTAGAAACTTCTTATGGGAGGTTGATTCTAATAACTATAATGTCCCCAAGTTAGCATAGAACACCTATGTTGTTCAAGACTGAAGGTGGATGAGTCACCCTAATCTTATAAATCTTATTGAAACTTGCTACCAAGTGGGTTAAAATGTCATCCACTCTTTGAAAAGCTTTTTTGTCTCAAAGACATTCCTAGATATAAAGACCTCCTACATAATCTTCAATAGCTTTGGATTCACCACTAAAAGTGCCTTCTCTCTTAGTCAAGGTATTTGTCAGACCGAGACCAACTACAAACCTTAGTTGATTCTCAAAAGATCCCCTCATTCAAAGTCGATTTGATTTGCCCATGACTCCATCTAACTTAGCTTTATATTCCTCTCTCCTCCTACCAAGACCTTCGGAGGAGCCGAATTGAATAAGAAAGGTATTTGGGTATGGGGAGATCTTTGGGACATACTTCCAAAACCTACCAACACCTTTGTTTGAGAATGTAAAACTTTCTTATCCCCCTTGTCTACCCCCTCTAAGCCAATGCCATATTGCCAAGCTTACCAATAGATGAGAGATTTAACTAAAGCACAAAATAATGGTCCTATATATAAATTTGACCAAATATGGAATGACCACATGATGCATTTGATTAATGCCTTGCAAAAGCATATCACGACCGTGGATTACCTCCCTAGTGGCACTATTGAAGCATTCCCCCATGTGAAAACAAACTAGGAGTAAGAAGCTTCTCGGGCACGTTGTTGAAGCATTCTCCCATGTGATAACAGACTTGGAGTAGGCATCAATTGTTTGTTCAAACCTCTCACTCTTAGATTTTGAGCTACCACACTAATTTAAGATATATGGAAAGCCTCACTCAAGTTTCACCAAATCAAGAAATTTTCAAGGTCTACAAACCCCACCACCACCCTCTTAAAGTCCTCCTCTCATCCAGGAACTCGCAAGGATGATGGCATCATTAGAGCTAAAAAAGAGATTCCTTAGTTACTACATCCTTAGTCATGCAACCAGAATGGGGTAAGAGTGTGAGGATGTGGAAGAGCCTAATTTGCCCTTGCCCATCTTATTCCAGTGGTTACTCTTCTTTGTGGCTCCACACTCCTTGATTCCACATCCCTCGTGTGTAAGAAATCATTGTCCTTCACTTGTCTGTCCAAGACAAAGTGAGCTCATTCTCTCTATTTCTCTCCCTCTCATCCTTCAAACCCAATTATTTAGGCACAAGAAGATGTAGATGACTTGGACGATTTAGCAAAATTGTAATCACCCTTTTTTGCAAAAGTAATTTACTTAGTGAGCATAGTGGAAAAGGATTAGCTTTCAAATCATGAAAAAGACTGAACAACAATGAGCAATCAAGACAAATGGGTACGATCCCACCTATGTTTCTTTGATGTCATTTAGGGACTTAACCCATAATAGACCTCTAGACGATGATATTATGCACCATCCCTTCTCGGATAGGATGCTACTCGAAGAAGAGCTTCACATGGCTAGTAGATTAGGATCATGCCACTTTAAAATAGATGACTCGGCCTATGTCATTCATGTTGTTATAAGACCATTTGGAATGGATTACTCTATTAGACTATATGACATGGATTACTCTAGTGACATAGGTCAAGATGTCATTACTTGAATATACTATTAGACCACTCTCAATCACCCCTATAGAGTTTGCAACATGCTACACTTATTGCACAAGGGAATATAATAATCTACAAGTCCAAAAGTATTGTGCAAGGTAGATGGTAGAAATCTCAAGTTGTCATGCCAAGGGACTTGCACTCCTCTAAGAGGGGGGTAAATGTCAGCCCTTTCTAAGGTTTGCTACAAAGAGTTCAATATCAATTACAACAAAAGTAAAAGTCAATGGGTGCATGAAGGCCAAATTTAAAGCAAAAATCAAAGCACAATTTTCAAGTTGTCACGTCAAGGGACTTGCACTCCTCTAAGAGGGGGTAAATGTTGGCCCTTTAAGGTTTGCTATACGAAGAGTTCAATATCAATTACAAGAGAAGTGAAAGGTGATGGCTATACAAAGGACAAATTTAAAGCAAAAATCAAAGGACAATTTCCTAACAATACATGACCACATCAAAGTGATGAAATTCCAACCAAAGAGTGAAAGTGCATCTCAAAATGCAAAAAAATCCAAAAATGGCATGAAGGCACCATGTGCCATAGGTTGAATTGGGAAATCAGATTTAATACCCAAGAACACCAAACATTTATTGTAAAATCATTCTTAAGCATTATGCTCACTCTTATGCTAATTGTAAATTAAAATTGTACAGATCTAAAGATGCCACACATTGATGAGTTAATGGAATTAAAAGACCCAAAGGCTACAAGCATGCAAAATGTCTAAGCACAAATCTAGAGAAGAAGAGGGCACCCAAATGCAAAAGAACCCAACCATATTTAAGGTGGGAAAAAATAAAATAAAATCATTCATATGGTTGCAAACTTGAACACGGCTTATCCTTCTCTTATTCCTATATTCTCTATGCTTCATTTGTGAGCTCATGATTGAGAGGAGAGGGCATCATCACCCCTTAGATCCATTGAGAGAAGAGGGCTACCATTTCTCCATTCATTTGTATGCTTATTCACCTTGTTTGCTTCCATTAATTGCTTTCTTTGAGTAGTGAGAGTGAGAGAGAGGAAGGATGATCAAGTGAGCATGCATAGCCTTTTCTCTTGATACTTGTTTTGCTATCAATTCATTTGTTATGATGCTATGCTTGAATATAAATTTATACTATTCCCACAAACAAGAAAGTATTTTCAGTGCCTCAATTGTCTTGCTATCTAGAATATCTAAGTCCATCCAATCATAATTGCAAGTTCGTAGGAAACAAGAAAGGGTTTTCACTGCCTTAGCTATATTGCTATCTAGAATATCTAAGTCCATCAAATGATAGTTGTGAGTTAACAAGTTAAAATTATTATCCAATAGCTTTAGGCCCATGATGATGGTCTCACTCAAGCCTATAGGTATGTCGGATTGATGGTTTATTCTATGATAGGCATAGTCCTAAAAGTGGGTCAATTCTAGTACTACATACTTGGTAGTCATTATTATGATTACTAGATGCCTTTGATGCTATTGACAATGGACTCTTGATTGGTTTTTCCTTTTCATCAATATGGTTTTGTTGGTTATTGCCATTTGTTAGTGTTGGTGGGATAGCCATTAACAAGATGAACTTTGATTCTCATTTTGAGACTTGATGAGTGTTACAACCCTAAATCTATATGTAGAATGTAAGACAAGACTACATTGTTGCTATAAGCATTGTAATCGAGCTAAATAATTGCATCAAGAACTATAGAGATGATACATTAACATGGTTGTAGAACCATAGAAAGAGAATAGACCATGAGAATGATATCATATAATTAAAAACTGAGACAATAATTAGAGATCAAGCACAAAATTCAAGTGCAAACTATCAAATGCCAACCATTCGAATTCTCCTTCCAATACCCTTGCTCCTTAAATAGGGTATTGAATCCAAGAGTGGTAGAGAAGGTGATTCAGCTCACCCAATGACTAGGGAATAGATGGATAGAAGAAAGAGCAGGACACCCTACAAGGTAGCAGAGAGAGCTCACAGACTATTAGCAAGACAAGGCTTGGGAGATTCCAAAGACCGTCAATGGATATGAAGCCCAGCCAAAATGGCAGTGATGTGTCTAGGATTCCAACCTTGATGCTTGGATGGCCTTTTGTAGCAGCATACCAAAACGAGTGCATTGATCCCACCTACATACCATATCTTTGGAGAATAGGAGTAGATTATAACCTAGATGTGCATGGCAAGTACAATTTTCCAAGGATCTACATTGTGAACATAGGGAGTACAGAGGAGTGCCTAATCTTCACTAAGTAAGACATCCACCCATCTATCATGCACTTCCTCACTGAGTTTTCGTCTTGCCCCAACCTCACCTTTATTACTATGTATAATTATCTTAGGGTACTTATGATTTTAATCAAGCAAAAGCCCACAACAGAAGAGGCCTGACTATTGCCACTCTTTTTTTTATCTAAATCGTTAACCTCAGCACAAGAAAAAGTGAAAAAGGTGGAAAAGCGCAAGCCGGGAGTCAAAAGAGGCAACCAAGAAGGAAATTGAATATAACAAAAGAAGTAAGAAGGAAAATGGAAGAAAGTGCAAGGGCGACCTCAAAAGCTAGTCAAAGGCAAAAGCACATTTTTAAATGCAAGAAGGCGCCCCTAAAACTCTTTGTAAAAGAGCGCCATGCTCCCTCCTGTGCAAATTGTAAAGGTAGATGGGTGGAAGGAAGGAAGCTAGGAAGATAGGAGGACAAGGGGAAAGAGGGCCTAGCCATAGCCGCGTAAAAAAGGGGATAAGGGGATGACTACCCAAAAGGGATTTAGGGTTTTATATATAAACTCAAAAAGTGAATGGGGAGCTCATTCATTGGTGTGTGGCAAAGTGGACTAATCTTCTTCTCTTCTCTTCTTGCTTGCTTGTGTGTGCTTGAGAGGGAGTGTGAGAGTGTGAGGGAGTGAGTGTGTGAGGGTGAGAGATCTTGGAGGTGAAGCTCCCCATCATCTCCTCTCTTATTCTCTTCTGTTCTCTTCTCTTGTCTCGCATGCGGCTATGGAAGATGGAGCTTGGAGGTGGAGGCTTGAGGATGCTTGAGCTTGCACCTTGAATCATGGAGCTACTATTATACTTGAGGGAGGAGGCAACTTGTTTGGGCATCAAGTGAGAGATAGATATAGGTGTTCTCTTGAAACACTTGAACAATAAGTGGTCCGTGGGTCTTGGCAGTCGAGTAGCATGAGCTCACCTCTATATTTTGGTTCCGTTGTCGGGATCAACGGATTCAAGCTTGAGCACTTGCGCATCTCAAATAGAGTGATGAAGTAAAGGTTTCATCCCTGAACCGGAGCTTAAAATAGTAGGGGATTTTGGGTTTTTAATCTTTGCAAGAAGTAAATATTTTGGGTTTTTGATGATTAGGCAAGTAGGAGGAACCATTTCAGTATTTTGCTTTCGATTTTTGTTACATTTAGAGTAGGATAGGACCAAGAAATCAAAGGAAAAGTCTTTAGGGATTCTGTTAAGAAATAGGCCCAAAGAAGGCATAAATAGGAAAAAAATGGGAAAAAAGAGTGCTTAGAGGTGTTAGAATCATATGAAGAGTGATGGAAAAGATTAAGATTGAGTCCAGCAAGAGTGTAAGACCTTGGGAAGCAAAGTGAGACCTCATTTTTAGGTTTGTAGTATAGAGAGAGAGAGAGAGAGAGAGAGAGAGAGAGAGAGAGAGAGAGAGAGAGAGAGAGAGAGAGAGAGAGAGAGAGAGAGAGAGAGAGAGAGAGAGAGAGCGCTTGTGAAAGACTTGGAGCTTTTTGTGAATTGATCGGTGGCTACAGGAGTTTTTTGCTTGGATCAGGTGTGTAGAAATCTTTTTATGTATCTATCCTTGGATTCTGCAGAATCTTGCTTGTGGGCGTGGCCAAAATTGTTGCCATGAAGCGATTTTTGTTGCTATTGTTTGCGTGGTGGCGGAATCGAACATAGTCTACAAGGGTTTGATTCCCAGAATTGAATGCTCAAACACCCTACACCCATTTGATTCCAAGAATCAGATGGCCAACACTCAAACCAACCTGACGGCTTGTCCAATTAGACGCAGTTATATTGGACTTGAACACTTGGACATGCCAAGCTTAGACACCCCAACCATCAGACCACTACCATGTGTTTGACCCTGAGGATCGTACACTCGAACTTGTGACCTCATCCGATTTTGAAAATCAAACTCTGGCACCACCCTGTCCAATTTTGGCAATCGGACCAACCCATTTGTCCGATTTTGAGAATTACACATTCCATAATCGGACCATTTAGAATCGAACGCCTGTCAAATCGGACATCCGATTCCTAAAATTGGACACTCCAGAATCGGACTTTGTAGAATCAGACCAGATTTTGACATATCAAAACTGACAAATCTATCGTGTCCGAGATGACAGAGAGTATAACCCGCAACAGGAGAATTCATCGAAAGTCTTACATGAAAATTTAACCCTAGAAATCACATCCAAATGAACAAGAATAGTGGTGATGCTCATATCAACATATTTGGCACACTTAGAGCCGTAGGCTAACCAACATACCCCAATTTGACCCTGAGCAAGCTGAACCACATAGCACAGACCCTAGAGACCAAAGGAAGTGGCCAGGAATCGAGCCTAGAGCCCCATAAGGCCGAGTACATAGACAAGAGTGTGAGAGCTGCAATTGTCACTTTGTATTCGCACCCACATTGTTTTTCAGCACTTGAAGTGCACTTGAGAAAAACTGAAGGCTTGATTTCACACGGTGAATGAAAGAGAGCACGCACACATACATCGAGTGAGTGTAAGTTAAGGACTATTTGTAAATAATAAGGAATTCACTCATATCTAACAATCAAAATAAACCCACCAGTAGGAGAAGACCGTGAAATGGAGTCAGGTGATCAAGAAACCCAAGTATAGGACCAAAGGGGGACTTGACATAGGAGTCAGGACATTGCAAGGACCAACACCATTGGAAGAGTGGATCTACCTAACTTGATCAATCTCATTGACCACCTAGTGGAGCACGAGACCTTGAATATGGCAGAGTCATGCACTAACCACAGACGTGGTGAAGAGCTTGACCTAGGTAGTTTCTCAATGGAAATCCAGTAGTTAGTCGCCAATTACGATCCACAAACCTAGATAGGCCACCACGGTAGGACATTCGAGGATATCATAACAGACCTTGAAGAGGAGAGGAGACTAGTGCAGAAAGATTTGCAGGGCATAGCGGCCTACAATCAGGAACATCAAGCCAAAAGCTTGCGATAGAACATAGAAATGTGAGAGATTCAGTAAGTGCTAGCCCTAGCAAGCAGAAATAGGACAGGACTTGACACAGAGAGGGAAAGATCTTTAGAAGGTGATCTCACATTGAGCGAGCTTCTTACGAAGTGACTACTAGATAGCTCTCAGCAGAGTAAAGCATCGGTGCAATGGCAACCTCATTGCTTGCAGGATTAGGAGTTAAACAGGGCTTTAAGAGCCAATCAAGAATCCCTGTTGTGGCTAAGCAATTAGACAAGTACCCCAAACGATGACCCATATAGCTTCATAGAGCGATTCGAGCAAGTTTGCGAGGCCAACGGCCTCACTGATCTTACTTAGTGCTCACAAGCTTTTGGTCTATACTTAGGAGATAAGGATAGGACCTGGTATATGAGTCTGGATGTTGCGGAGCGAACTAACTTCAACAACCTCAAGAGTCTTTTCATTAAGAGAGTCTCTGAGCCTAGGTACTCCGATAACCTTCTAGTGCAGCTGATGAACATCAAGTAGGAAGACAAGGAGGACATCAGAGACTATATCACCCACATGTGGATTCTCTTCAAGAGAATTCCAACTAGTGAGCGGTCCACCAAAAGAGTGGTCTCTATAGTCTTCATCAATGGGATACGAGGTGAGGAACTCTACAAGGCCTTGGTAGGTAATTCAAGCTTGCAGCGAGACATGCTAGCCAGGGTCTTTGATGAGGCAATTAGAGTGGACGACTAGCTCAAAGAGAGAAGCTCCACGAGCTTGGCTTGAGAGGAGACTAATGCTAGAAACTTTGAGAGAGTTTCAAAGTCAAGTGAAAAATCAGGCCCAAGTACTCAGGATAAAGAAAAGAGCACAATCAAGAGCTAGCAAAGATGAAGATGAAGCTAGCCAAATTACAAGAAATGATGAGATGACCAACATGCCCTCATGTCCAATGCATGTATTGTGGCGAAAATCACTTGCCAACTGAGTGTCATGACCCGGAGTCTTGACCTTGCATCAATTGCGGTAGGTTCGGTCACGATGTCATGCATTGCAAACTACGGAGGAGACTCTTGTATTCACAACTATACGGACAGCCTTACCTAGCAAATAGGCCGCAAAACTTCTTCGAAAGGGGAGCCCCATTGGCTCTCTTAGTACCTAATGATGCCAAACTAGTCATTCCTAGGATGGAGTTAAACCCCACAGGCATACCTAGACCACCTAGACACTATGTAACCCATCCACCGAGCGATGTTCTAGTCCACTATGTGGAGGAGTCGAATGATGAAGAGCCTTACGTGCACCCCTACATATTGTATGATGAAGAGGGCAATGCAATCCTTATGGATTAGCAATTGGTACTGGTGATGGCATTAGGTAGGGTTAGAGGCAAAGGCTTAGGGGGGTAGACCCAAGAATCGATTTTTTGTTGGAATTGCGGTCACCTAGGACACATCTCCTCATGCTACCCTGAACGGGTGTAGGCTAATTGGAAAAAGGCCGATCTTAGATGCCCAAAGTGTGGAATCACTCGCCTATTTATCGAATGCCCTAGACGGAAGCCACCCTCTAGTGTGGCAAACGAGTCATATGTACCATTGGGGTTGTATGGAGTTGAGACATTTAACAAAGAAGACACACCCATCCCATTGCATGTGGTGACCCATGCATAGACAAAGCATGCCGGCATATCACTGCATGGACCTAGCAACTTAGATGCGGCCTCAATAAAAAAGAAAAGCCATGATGAAGGAGAAAGAAAGCTGAGGCAAAGGTCCCGCTAAAAACTAAGAGTGCCATAATGCTATCTACCAAAAAAAAGGTGACAGACGGAGAGGTTGAAACGTTAGCTCCAAAGAACCCCAACCCGAAGTGCCTACTCCAGGCCATCAAAAAGGTCAAGGAGTGGGTGAAAGAAGCCTAGGAGCACTTGAAGGATGATGAGCCCATATTGGAAGAATATGATGATTTGGTTAGTTCTTGGAGGAGTGATAACGAGTATGATTTTACTGTGGAACTAGAGGAGCTTGGATGACTAGACCTTAGTGAGGATAGTGTCTGGGTTATTGAGGATATTGCTAATGTGACTGGCTTGGATATCCCTGAGCTGTGTAGTGAGACCTCTTCCTCACACGAGGATCAAGTAGACTAGTTAAGGTTAGAGGGGTTAGAGGATTTGGATTATTTATGTTTAATTTTACTATTTTCTTAGGTCTTTCTTTTATTTAAAAAAAACAAAAAAAGACACAATCATTTTTATTTAAAAAAACCAAGAAATTCAAGATCAAACAATAAAATAAATAAATAAAACATAGTTATATTAGTCGTTTACAATTCCACATGCACATATTTAGCACATTAGGTGTTAATAGTTAGTTGCACACATGATTATGGTAATCCTTTCAGTGCCATGGTCTAGAGAAATTTAAGATAAGATAGGTGCACAATTGAGCATGCGAGACTAGAACCAATTAGAGGTATACAATGCTAGAAGAAAAGTGTTTCTTTAAACATGATCAATTTAGCATGCCTGATACTAATTGTGACAAGAGTGTACTAGAATTATTATTCCAAGGGAAAATTTTAATATTGTTTAATCTAGCACTTGTTAACAATGTCATGTTAGTGCATAATTGATGTGCAAATTTTCTTTGGTTTGGGGAACCAACTCATGCTTATGTCAGCTATCATTTTGAGCTGTAATGTCCATTTATATATACACATTGTATTGTACATAACCAATCTACTATTGCTCTTTTCACATGATATAAATATAAAATTTTTACTCTAATAAATTGAAATTCATTCATACTAAAAAATTAGAAAAATGAAAAACAA
The DNA here is from genome assembly GCF_053477565.2 of Lygodium microphyllum. Lineage (NCBI taxonomy): Eukaryota > Viridiplantae > Streptophyta > Polypodiopsida > Schizaeales > Lygodiaceae > Lygodium > Lygodium microphyllum. The sequence goes on along the minus strand of NC_141163.1, from coordinate 8,794,543 downwards.
ATACAACTACTGGAACTAAATATATTTGAGAGTCCACTCTAGGGGATGGGACATAAGCATGTGAGGAAGTGAAATTTAGGGGATGGTGTATGTGTATGAATTGGTGGATTTCTAATGTATGGGTAAAGTGAGTAAAATTTTTGACTAGGAGTAGAATAGATGAGAGATGTTGATTTGATGGGTATTTTCTCTTATCAGTTTCCTAGGCAAGATGATTGATATCATGTACTAAATTAGATTCCTCGAGCAAAGTTGTTAAGTTGAGATGTATAAAAGCTCAACTTTCTGATGAATTCTAGTATTCTAATTATTTCCTCTACATGTAAAGACTTAAGAAGTAAATTGAGATAAATAAAATTTGCAAGAGTCTATCTATTCATTTTTTAAAAAAAATTATACAAAAAAATAAAAAAGAAAAAAAGAAACAAAAACCAAAAGAAGATAACCATCATCTTTGAGGTCCTGATAGATTATAGGGATTTTCTTGACAGGTGCCTTACATTCGATGCCTTGCATCCCTTTGGGATGGGACCTTTTGGATGGAGAATAAATATATATAGTCTTTTGAATTAAAGGGAAAAAATTTCTATATTAAAATAAAAAGAAAAATTGGAGCTAGGGATCATTGTTTAGTTATTCTAGTAAGACATGGAGGGTTAGCAATTAAACCATAGGAGTCCTATTTGATATTGTGGTGTTAGTTTACTTTATATAGGTTGTTATTCTAGCAGGACATGGAGGATTAGCAATTAAACCACAGGAGTCCTATTTGATATTGTTGTGTTAGTTTACTTTATATGGATTGCTTGATCAACATTGTACTTATCAGTGATACTATTTCAAAAGCAATGTTTTTGGTAGAAAAATAGTGTGGCATTCATTGCATAGAGAGATTCTTATTGCTTAGTAGCTTTATGATGCTTTCTAGTTGGAATGATCTATGCATTGGATGAAGCTATGCCATGCACCTAAGCGGGAAGAATGAGCAAGGGAAAAAGTTAAATTGCATAACTTAGATGAAATGTTTGTCTTCCTTACTTAAATAATAACAAGGCAACTAGTATGCTTTTCATGTCTTTAGTGCCTATTAGTATGGACGGGAGCATGAGTTAGTGTGCTGAGCCACACAGTACTCCAGGACTAGGGTAACCCGCCTATTGAGAATGCTAGGTTCGATGTTACCCTAGTCAATGGAATGAAAGTGCATCCATTTGGAGTATTAAAGAACTAGCTATTGAATTTCACAGGAATCCAATTCTTTGTTGACTTTATTGTCATGAAGGAGTGGACTATGATATCCTGTTAGTCCAGTCTTAGATGTGCAATGCATGGGTCATAGAAGACTAGGGTAACGGTCTAATCTTCTTAGGAAATCAAATGGAGGCAACAAAAGTAGAGATGGATACATGGAAGACCACACCAGTTGACCTGGATGCCATCTCCACCATGCTGAAGGGTGATGTGCAAGTTAGGAAATATTGTAGGCCACTGACCAAGTATATCACACGTCCTGAAGATGAGTGAGATTGGATGCACGTGCTCGCCACAATAGATCTTCCATTCTCGGACAATGAGGAGTACAAGCAAGCTGCTAAGATAGTTGATAAGCCCAAAAATGCACGCTCAATGCCAATCTGCATAATGGCAAGAAGCTCTCATAAACAACCCAACCTTGTCAAGGTATGAGTGGCCACCATCATGGAAATTGAAGATGAAGATGAGGAAGTGGTGGCATGTGCCTACCTATGCTTGTCAGTCACTACCTAGAAGACACACGTCTTTGACACACTCATTGACGAGAGAGCTGACTATAACATCCTTACTCATGATCATTGGATCCTCATTGGTCAACCACAACTCCAGCCTACCAACACCAAACTCGTCCATTTGGAGGACGGTCCTACATACTCACTGCTCGGGAAGTGTAGAATAACAATCTCTATCAAGATTGAAAGCCTATCCGTGATCTTCTATGTGATGCTTAATACTAAGACCGCTAGTAAGGAATCATTGCTAGGATGCACATTCAAGAAACAAGCACACTACAATGTCAACTACTACTCGCAGCACATTCACCTTGCCATTGGCAATGTTCAAATAGTTACGGCTTTTAGCAAGGGCTGCTTGCCTCCATCACAATTTGCAAAGCCATTGGTAGAGAAACCCACCATCGAGCCTAAGGAGGGGGGTTGTGATTTTTCACCACCCGCCAAACCTCAGCACCAGCAAAAAATCGACCATAGAGCTAAAACCCTTGAACACCAGTTCAAATGGGTGCCAAAAAATCCACAACCACCGCCTAGGAGCACCCAACCACGAACTTGCAAGGCTAGGAACCTCCCCTCAAAACCTAGGAGACCTAGAAGAAACTACAGGCATTGACTAATGGTCAAGCCGCAATGGGTTCCCAAGACCTTATTGCAAGCACAATGCTACTACAAGGGTAACAGCTGGATTTGATTACCTAAAGCCAAGATGGCCAAGGACACTACTCAACAACGCCCCCAAACTTACCCACAACAAGTCATGTGACAGAAAAGGCACCAATGCCACAAAAATGACTCAAACTAGAAAATACATAGAGCCTCAAATGCAGAAGCTAACAAAGACTAAACAAGTCTATTGACCAAAACCAAACCCTGCTACTCACACACTACCTCAACCCAATCCTACTAGTACCCCTAAGACCCCACTAGCATCTGATAGCGTGGCACCCACGACTCTAACCAAGCCCATCACACAAGAAAAATTGGGAAGTTCTAGCTCATTATATGGTAACATCTAACAAGCAAAATTGGGAAGTTATAAAGGGTATCATGAGATATCTTAAGAGCATTGTAGATATGTACATCTATTATGGTGGCCGAGCTATTGGAGTTTGGGCCACACAAAATCTAATTATACAAGCATGTAGATAGTAGGAAGTCCACCTTAGGCTAGGTCTTCACTTTTGTTGGAAGCATTGTTTATTGGATCTCTAGGGTGTAGAAATACACAGACTTGTCTACTATGCAAGAAGGCCCTATGGTTAGACCATCTAATTGAGACCTTGGGCACTCCACGGTGACTACACACAAGTGCCTTTAATGATGGCCAATTATGGTAGTGGCCTCAAATAGTTTCCCTAATGGCAAATTAACAATAGTAGAACCCTACCAATTGGAATTAACCAATAGTTCAAACAATAGGAGCTCCAAGTCAAAATCAAAACAACAGAGACCCTTCTTTATCAACCCAACCAATTTATGTAAGGATTAGAGAGACTCCTCAAAATCCCACTACAAGTACTCTGGGAGGAGAAAATTTGAATGACTACTTGCCCAATCCAATTGCAAACATCAAGAAGGAGCTGATGCATGTGATCATAGAAGAGTTGTAGACACTAAGAGTGAATATTGATAGCCTATCAAACATTACAAGAGCATGAAGAGATATAATGCAACCAAACACTTGGTGTGGAAATTTCCATCAAGTGGGACATTTAGCCATTGAATGTACTAAAAAAGCCAACCATCCCTAGAGCCTTATGTTCATATTGCATGTGAAAGAACCACATAGAAGACATTTGCTTGTTGAAGGAGATACATGATAGAAGGAAGAAACATGAGAAAGTGAGGTTCAACGTACTAGAATCCAAGATGGTAACCCAAGTTATTGGACCAAATCCTAGATAGTTTGGTCCTAATTTCTATCCAAGGAGCTTCCTCTTCCAAAGCTACAAAGAAAGACAATTAGGTGGTGGTCAAAGATCAGAAGTGGAATTCTAGCAACATGGAGAGAGAGGTTATATCTCCCCAAACTATCCAAACTCTAAAAGATCCATGAATTACAAGCCCCTCTACAATTGATGCAAAGGAGAAGGCCACACTACTAAGACTATGTTAGTCCAACCTGTCAAGGCTAATGCCACTGATAACCAATATAAGAATCAAGTCTCTACATCCAAGTTGGTAGAATTGGAAGTAGCTACAATTACACAAGCCAAGAAAAGAGAACCAATAGTTCCAAAAGAAAATGTTCCCCTTACAAAAGCTGTCAAGTTTAAGCTCCCAACAGAGCCACAGAGCAATAAAATATAGGGTAGTATAATGTAGAGAACTCTAATGCCTTGAAGGACACATAGACAATTCAAGACATAGGACCAAAGATCCAAGAGATGGAAGAGGTGGATGTACCTCTAGTGATAGAAGAAGTGGTGATGCAGCCACCACTAATTGAAGAAATATAAAAAATGAAAGTGGGTATTGCCACCTTTCTTGGTTGGCTAGAGAAGCTAGTGGACCGTGTCCTAATTTGACATTCTGATCCTACCTTTGAGTTGTAGAAAGAGGTTCAAAAGTAGTGGCCTAAGGATTTCCAAATCTATAACTACTACTGAGACCAATAAAGCCCTAGAACTTGTGAAAGCAGTGAATGTGCCCAATGCCTTCTTGGATCTTAGCACTCTAGAGGCTAGCGTCTGGATAGAAGATTGCTTCATTGCAAGTGGGTTGATATATGGAGGCTCTTTAGTGAATATAATTACTAATGTGACAATGAAATATTTGAATTTATAAGGCATGTAACCGACTTAAATGACTTGTTAGACTAGTATATTAGAGCAAAATCAAGCCCTTAGTAGGCATCTTTCATTATGTCAAGATCATAGTTGTAGGAAGAAATTATTAGGTCTGACATACTTAGTGGTGAAGCCAAACTCTTATGGGACCTCTTATCCCCTGTTGTTGGAAAGACTATGGCTGTTTGAACTGTGTGTAAGGACAAATTATTCAAAGGAACCCTAACCCTAAGTAGGGGACCCAATAAAGTGGTGCTAAAGCTCTATGGTTCACAATGAGGACATGGATCCACCTCCATAAAAGTCTCATTAGACTCTTACAATGAAGTCACAAATGGCACATTGGCAGAAGAAGACACTGTTAAGAAAATATTCCCAAAGAAATGAGGCATGGCCCCCTTGACAATGGGCACTATAAGCCAACTCCCAAAAGAAGCAAAGTCATTGTCAATGGGTGAATATCTCCTACTTGAACCATGAACAACTTTTAAAATCAATTCTGATAGTGAGATAGAGGCATGATTTATTGCTCTCCCTATTATATGGCCACATCAAAGCCAATACAAATGAAGATTAAGTTCCAGAGGCCTCAGAAGCTAAAGATCTCATGCAATTGGATGGAATGACGATGGTACCCTTTAGGCTTATTAATGGTCCATGAAGTATGTAGAAGATCTATAAAAAATGGATGAAGCAAATGAAGATTTCCTTTACTACTGGCTCTTGTCTCCTTGATTCACCCTTTCCAAGAAAAGATGATGATGATGCACCATGCCAACAAGTACTAGTGCCACAACAAAAGAGCAATCAAATGGATCCTTGTTATGCGATATTCCTAGATGTTTCCTTGGGTCAAGAAGTGAGTATTCCTCAAACCAAATTAGAAATTTTCATTATATCTTTGCAACATCCAAAAGTATTAGAAGCATTGCAGCCAAAGATAGAAGTTGTTGGTTTTAGTGGATCGTCAGAAGAGGAACAATCAACCCTAATAGCTTTGTTCAAGTGCATGTTGTGGACACTTCTAATAATACCTTCTTGATTAATGGCCATTGCCTAAATAAGTACTTTCCTCCCTAGGAATCTTGGCAATCACCATCGATAGTCCCCCTCCCCCTGGGATATCGCTCATTACTAATTCTCATCTTGCTATTGATAGTCATCATTCTCATTCTAATATGGCGGCATGATTCCTCTATTCCATCGGTTCCAACTTCTGTCTCTATTTCACTATTCTCTCCTTCCATCTTGCAAATGTGGCATAGTTGCTTTTGATAATAGGTTGTCTTGGTATAAATTTAAAACAAAACATTATAGGTTATGGGAGAATATGACTTTAGTCCCTGCCATGCTGATCTACTTTTAGAGAAAAGGTGGAAACACCCTTAAGGGAGTAAGGTGAAAACCAAAAAAAAGAAGAAGGGAAAAGAACTAAATGGTTATGGGAGAGAAGGAAGCAATTCCCTGTTATATGATAGGCCCCACTCTAAGAAAAGATGGAAACAACCTTAGGTGGGAAGCTCGCTATGGAAAAGGTGGTTACATCCTATAGTCTAGACTAGTTGAATCATCAATCATCGTCAATATCTCCAAGATACAGTCCTAAAGCCACCTCCCTTGGTGCATTGTGTTTTGTGATTCCACAAACAGTTTGACTCCTATAGCAAATAAACAATCATATGCTAATTTCTTTTTTTATATCTTGGCTACCTCTCTGGGTACACCTCTTCATCAACATATAGTTTTTTATACCATCAACAAGTTGAAGATGATCTTCATTAGCAACCATTGGGGAATGTGAGCTTTCATCCTACCAGGATGGGGATGTGAGTATGTGTTGGCCTTTGTATCTATGTATCTACCATCAACATAGAGCGAGACGGAGGATGGGGTGAGTGACTAGTCTTTCCTCTTTCAATCAATGAGAAGTGAGGTGTGTGAATGGAGTGTTGTACATATGGGTTGGATCTCTCAATGCACAATGCGCAATCTATTCCATGCATGATACTATAAGGTTTCATGGCCTTCTATTTTTTGCATTGTATGCCCGCACAAGACGAGATTGACTAGAGTTTGTATTTGTATGCCAATATGGACCAACACTTTCTCAAAGTTACCAAGGGTCACGTGACAAATGTGACATTTGGGCCTTACATATATGCCTTTCTTACATATTCTACCCCTTTGAAGGAACTATCGCCACATCCTACAAATCCTCTTGTGGTTCCTTCTACTCTTGTTGAGGATTTTGTTCCCATAGATGAAGACATAGATTCCCCTCCTCCTTTAGTGCTCCAATGCAAGCACTTAAAGCACATTGTTGACACTACACTAGCTCTCATCCCTTCCATATTAGTCCGTACCACATAATGAAGCTCTCTTTCTGCATGCTTCACATGTCCTAACGTATTCATGGCACTTTGAGATGGTAACATGGAGATTTCAGTTCCTTCCCTCCACCATCTTGTGGGGCAAGAGATGCCATTCCCTTTCTCTATAAGGACACTTAAAGTTCTATAGAGTTAGCAGTCATTGCATGTGTCCACTAGTTGTATTCTTCATTTTATGAGGACACACAAAAGTCTACATATAAATTTTATAAAGCTACCACCAAAGAGCTTAGGTCCATTAAGGAAACCCTTTATGATCTGTTTAAACAAATGCAATAGTCTACTAAATTGTTGGAAGCATAGAAGGCTGAAATTTTATCCTTACAACCACAACTTAATGAGGGAAAGGATTAGTTGACTACTATCATTGAGGAGAGGGATTGTCTTTCTCACAAACCCCAAAAACTCTAAGCTTTGATATATGCTCAGATAGAAGAGTTACAATTTGCCCACTTCATTATGATTAATCATGCTACCAAGCTTAAGGAGTTGCAAAACAATTGGTACAATCCCATTCTATACCACTGAGTCTTGTGGTTCCTATAGGGACTTCTTTGTCAATTATATACTTGGCTACTCTCCACTATACTACAATGTTGTGCCCTCTATTTCAAGCCAAGAAAGAGAGATTACAATCTAGGATGGAGCTCTTATGGATATCCTTTGTGCAATATGTTGAATATGTTTTGTCAGATCATTCCTTCTTTGTTCATTATCTGCAATAGTAGAAGCTAGCCTTTTATATTAACTTGTCCACTATATATTTGTCTCCTCTAGAGAATGAACGGTTTGGTGCTTGGTCCTCTGATCTTCTTGCAAAAGTAGTTAGGATGGTGTTTGAAGACTTAGTAACACTTGACACTATGTTGATGTCCATTAGAGGTGACCTTCTTATTCCTGATGAGGATGATTTTTCCTAGTATATGGGGGATGTAGTTCCACAGGCTACTTTATATATCAAACATTTGGAGTTGAAGATATATGAGGTTTTTCAGGCTTATTTCTCCAAAGTGGTGACTTGTTCAGAAGTGTCTTGGCATGCAATGGCGGATTCTGTTGCTTTTAATTAACACCAATTACAAATTTTTGCTCATCAACAAAGCACTAAACAATTGAAGGTGGATCTCCTATCCCATATTTTCCAATAGCCTCCTTTTGATTCCTCTTTCTTTGAAGCCTACTCCCATAGATCTATTTTGGGTCATGCTAGTGCCTCCTTGATACATTATTACCGATTTTCCAATAGGTTTGATGCATACTTTTCAATACTTCAATCTTAACCTTGGATTATTATCCCTCTCCTTTTCCAAACTTGGTTAGATCCTCAAATTCCTATATTTACCCATTATCTTTTTATTGTGGATCGTAATTTCTCACCTACTTCTTCCTATGCCACCTATCCCAATCCTTTCTACTTTCCCAATGTATTCCTTAACTTCATTCTTATCTGATTGAGTTCCATTGCTTGATTCTCTATCTTTAACCCTTTTGTCCTTTTATGATTTTTCCTATCCATTACTTCATCCCTTAACACTTCTTTCCCTTCCTCTTTCCACATATTTTATTCTTGATCCACTTCAATTAGTTAGTAGCCACTTAGTTTTTTTAATTGCAACTTCTTAGACGTAGAGGATAGAGTCATAAGGATTTGTTAACGAGTCCTTAGATAAATTGGCCTATTATTCTTGGAGAATGGAATAGTCTTGTAAAAGTCTTTCACAACTATGTGCAATTTGCTTGAATTTATTACCAATCCAATGATCCTTCAATGCATTTGGTTGCACATTTTTCCTAGTGGCATTCATGTACCACCATTATCATAATGATCCAAAGTTAGTATCAAACTTGTGCCTTAATGCCAATGTGGATATTGATTATTAGTAGTTGGACATATTATACTTTCATGCTCAGTGCTTCCCTAGCCATCGATACATTGTAATTGTGGAGAGAATGTGTTGTTTGTAGTTCTTCCAAAATCCTCCCAAGACATTTGTTGATGAATCCCTTTCCCTAGAACAATTTAGGAACCATCAAAATTTTAAGCGAGATCATCTTCGTTGATTCTTGATACTTATTTCATTGATGAGATATAATGATAGATTCTCTCTTTGGAGGTGCCATTCATATGTCTGTTATGTGTTTTGTATTTGTGTTTGTGTTGTGTGTGAGTACTATGTTTTTTATGAAGTATATGAAGGGGTCGTGGTTTGGAGTTGAAGAAGATCGAGATGATGGTTCCTTGATTATGGATGTTTTTGGAGTTTTGAAGGATTATAATGGAAAGAAGAAACCTCTTGTATTCTTTAAGATTTTGTTTTATAGAGTTTTATATTTTAAAAAATTGGTTAATGGTTAAAGGTGTTTTCCTTTTGTCAAAATTGTTTGATAGTTGTAGGTTATTATATGGGATCATGGGTTGTGTTGGCATGGTTTTGTTCATGAAGTTGATTGAAGATCAATTGAAGAAAGATACTTAGTTTTTTGAGTGTTGTATTTTTCTTTTTCTGAGCTTGCGACAAGGAGGCCCCCTAATTTAAGTGTAGGGATATGTTGAGAGTGAAAGATACTGTGTTTTTAACTTTTTTTGGTTGGATTTTGGGTGATTTTTGGTTGTTTATATGTATGATTTTTTGATGAGTTTAGATTTGTTTTAGGGAGTTTGGATAGTGGTTGAATGCTTTTAGTTAGTGGATGATGGTTTTAATTTGGTTTTTTATGAGCTAAGTTGTTTTGTGAGTGTCCTAATTGTTTTCATTTGTGTCTATTTGGTTTTGTTTTTTATCTTTTGAATGGTTGAAGATGTGGATGATTAGGTTTGAGTATGATTGAAGGAGATTTGAAAGGTTTTTTATGAGTGGGAATGATTGTGAATGAAGCTAAATGGTTTTGACGTGTTATGTTGACCTTCTGCAGTAGCGTCCTGTTGAGCTTCTCTATGTCTCTATGAAAATTTTGTAAGTGATCTGTTGGGTGTGTTTTTATCTTGAGGATATGTTCTTGTCTCAGAAAAGGAAGAATACAAGCTCAAAATACCTTGATTGAAGTGAAAGAAGTAGCAATTGAAGATTAAACTAGAGACTTAAAGTGATAATGGAGTAATGAGCTATAAAATAAAGAGTCACTATAGTGGCTCTAGTGTCTCTTTGGATCACAAACATGCCTTTTGGAGGGAATTTTCACAACCAAGAGAGGATTTTAGCCATTCATTCTATTGTATTACAAGTGGCTATAATGTATGAGTGATTGAGAGTATGTATGAGAGAGAAAGATAGCCATTTTAGAGGCTAAAATTGTGTATTTGTGAGAGATTGAGAGAGATGAATACTATAAATCATGATTAATGAAGACTATGTGATCAATTCCATTTAAGATTGAGTACTTTGTGTTCTTTTTATTGTTGGTTGTTGATAATAATGAAGATTTGGTGAAGATAAATCCATGGGAGGAAATGTTTATGATGTTACATAGAGATGTTCTTGTTGTTCCCCTTGTTTCTCTTTTGTTTGGTAATATGAATAGATGAAAATGTTGCTTATTGATGCTACAAGGTAGATTTTCTTGTAGTATTTTCCTTATTTCCTTGGTGTTATCTAGAGAGCTCCATGTTTTGGTGCACATTCCCGTGATACATTGCCATCAACAAGCACCTAACAAGGCTGAAAATGGAAGTAGTTGCACTATTGAAGAGGAATAAAATCGATGGAAGAGTGTAAAATTCCTACTACTCTTGAAGAGTTTGAAATTTTCATTACCAAAGTCACTTTCTTCAAGAAGTTCATTCCTAGTTGTGAACACCTATCATTATGTTACAATTAGTTATTGCACAAATGCTTGGTGGTATCTAATGCCAGTTATTGACCTAAGTCATTTATTTGGTCTTAAATGTCAATTGGTGACACTAGAGATGTGGAGTTTGATGGCACTTAATGCCAATCTTATGGCCAAAAATGGCACAGGGACACTTGGGAGATGAAATGGCCTAGCCAATTAAATTATTGGCTAGTCATACTATTTTTTTAAGCATGATGTGGGCCTTGCTCCCTAGGAAGTGCTTGTTTTGGGGACGAGGATTTGGATCTCCTCATGACAATATATGCATCATGCGTGGAGTGAGCACAATGTTTGTCTTGTTGTCATATGCCACCACCTTCCCTTGTCCTTGGTTTGCTCTTTGTTCATTAGGGCAATCTCTTTGATTCTCTCCATGCTTTCCAAGGTGTTTGAGACCAACCCTAATTGAGCTTTGAGTTCCTTTGGATCATTAGTATGCAGGGTATGAGCCATCAATGATACTTCCTTGAAAAAATATTGTCGCTCAGCCATTATAAACTTGTAAGCTTCCAACTGCACTTTGTGTTGGTTCTCACTATACAATGATGCACCTAGATTATTGGAGAGCTTCATCAAGGCTATTTCATATAGCCTTTATGTTTCACTCTCTACTTGGCCCATAGCTCCTGTCAAGCTATCAAATATTGTTTCTTGTAACCTTGCATAAGTAACCTTACATTGGCCTTCTGCATGTTAATGTTCAAGAGTTTACTTTTCATGCATTCTCATCTTAGCCTTATCCTAGTTTAACTCGAGCTCTATGTCTACCTCCTTGACTTTAAGCGCCTCATCTTTTTATTAGATATCAAAATCCTTTTTCTATAACTTTGAGACTTCTTCCCTGATTTGTGGATTGGATGTCTATCATAGCTCCTCTAATGCAATTAGTAACTTTCTATAGGCTTCCTATTTCATTGAGTCTTTTTTGCAAGTCTTTTCTAGTTGGTATGACTTCAACCTTATCTCTTCTAAGCTCATCACTTAATCATTCCAAAACTTACACCCTTCTTGTTGCACTCTGTCCTCCTATTGGTGGTTCATGGTGGGTACTTGTAAATGCCCCGAACAACGTAGTATGCTTAACAATTATGATATTCGCTTGTTTTCGAGATTTAATATAAAAGAGAATGAACACTTAAAGTTGAAAATGAAAATTACTCACAAAATTACAGCCATGAAAATGTAAAAGTAATGGAGACAAGATTGAGGGTTGAAGATGGGCAACCCCCCTCGAAGGAATGTATTTCTGCTCAACCCAAGTCCCTTAGGGAAGAGCTCAGTTACAATCAACCTGAGAGTGAGGAGAAGTAATTCTCACTCTCACAAGATCATGCAAAGATGTAGAAACACACATGCATTATCTATTATGCAATGATAAGAACTGATTTCTTTACAGTATGAGAGAAGAAAGAGGGGAAATCAGCCTTTCTCCATCGTTGATTAGCAGTACATGGATAGGGCTTGCTTCTTGTTGCTAAAATGGAAGAAAGAGCTCGAGAAGGAGGTGCTGTAATGAATTTACAGGCTTGCTGTCCTGTAAAACAGCAGTGATAGAAGAGGGAATATGGAGGAATTTGATAATGGTGAAGTGGGGGATGATGATGGGGATGGATGGGGCCAGTTTCTGGCTATCTGTGGGTGCTGTACATGAGTTTACAGCAAAGAAAAATGATGTTGAATGAAGAAAAACGAGCTCTTATTTATAGGAGAGGGAAGAGCTAGTACAAAAGGGAAAAGTAGAGTAGCACAAGACAAGTGTCCAGCCACATGTCATGAGATGTGACAAGTGGTGGGACACTTGGAAACTTGTGTGACAAGTGTCTTGATACTTGTCTCTTCTCTATGGCCTTCCTTTTTGGGTTGAATACTGTCAAGAATAGAAACAACCAAATTTAGTAAGCACAGTCAGAGTATAGAACTTACTATTTTTAGAATGACATCCCTATTTTTTAGGACTAGCATTTTTAGGCTAATTCGAGGCTCCTAAAATTTAGGGACCCCCCCAATATGGGTGTCATATGAAATCTTTTTCCGTGTACATCGCAAAAACAGTATCCGAATCTTCATGTGACTTTCCTATGCAAAGAAATGTGCATTTCAAGCTTTCAGCCCACACATGCACATTATACAAGCATTTCATGATTATGCCATCTTGTTGATTGTAACTGTATGTTCTGGTGGATCTAGCCTACACTTCAAGGCATCAATCCTTTCTGTGTGTGAGTCTAACCCTGATATGCGTGAGTTCTGGTCACAGGCACCCAATCGGGCCATATAGGTGGAAGTGTGAACTATCTTTTCTCTAACCCACCGCGTGGGTCCATCATAACCTGTGACCACTCATCAGTGGCTAGCTCCAATGCACTTTTCTTTATATCTAATTAGTGTAAAGGAAATAAATTTAATAAATCATTATATAGATAAATTAATGAAAAATGATACAAATTCTGTTTCTATAGAATTGTGACAGCCCTCTAGCTTTTATTCAGCTGTCCTCAGTTGAAAAGCTTCTTGATATGGTTGAAGAATGTTTGGGTAATCCTTCATGAATTTTTCATCTACCCACTGTGCATTTGTTGTGGGTAGATTCTTGAATTTTAGTAAGAATTTTCGTGTCACAAGGCCACTTCTCGTGGTTCGATCCTTGAGAAACAAAATCTTTTCAGGTTCCAAGAGTTGCTCTGTTTCTTCAACTTCTGGGGGATCTTCAGTAATGGGTTCCTTTGGTTCTGGTCCTATGTAAGGTTTTACAAACTTACATGAAAAGCATTGTGTATTTTCCAATGAGCAGGAAGCTCAAGTCGATAAGAAACTTCATTTATTTTCTCAATCACTTTGAAGGGTCCAAAGTATCTACTGGAGAGCTTTGGAAAAGATGAATTTTGACGAGAACCTTGTTTGAGCCTGCTTTTATCAAACTTTAGCAAGACATATTGACCTTTTTCAAAAGCCAAAGGTCTTCTTTGTTTATCTGCTTGCTTCTTTTGTCGCTCTTGGGCAACTTTGATAGTGGCTCGAGCTTGATCCATTGTTGTTTTTAAATCTGAAGCAAACTCATCAGTAGCAAAAATCTTATCTTTAGTGCGAATAATTGGAGGAGGAATCACTTTACCCTGGACTATTTCATTTGGAGCTTTCCCTGTGGATGAATGCACTGTATTGTTGTAAGCAAACTCCAATAATGGAAGATATTTCTCCCATTGTGACTTATGTTCACTAACATAAGCTTTCAACATATCCAAAAGAGTGAGATTCATCACCTCTGTTTGGCCGTCAGTTTGAGGATGAAAAGCTGAGGAGAACTTTAAAGTGGTTCCCAAATTCTCAAATAAAGCATGCCAAAAGTTACTTGTGAATTTGGAGTCTCTATCTGAAATGATCTCAGAAGTCATACCATGTAATCTGAAGATATGTTGAATGAAAAGTCTTGCAGCTTGTGCGGATTTCAATGTTTTATGACATGGAATAAAATGTGATTGTTTGCTGAATCTATCAATTATGACCCAAATCATATCATGACCTTGAGGTGTTCTTGGAATACCTGAGATGAAATCCATTGTGATAGATTCCCATGGATCTTTGGACACTGGAAGAGGTTGCAACAATCCTGGAATCTTCTGCCTATCATATTTGGATTTTTGGCATACCAGACAAGCCTCAATGAAGTTATGTGTATCTTTTCGTAATGTTGGCCAATAAAAGTAGCGCTCAATTGCACTTAGAGTGGCTGCCCTCCCTCTATGCCTTGCATAAGGGGGTTCATGACTTTCCTTAAGCACCTTTTGTCGAACAGGAAGAGTGACACAAAGGCGATTGTTCATGAGAAGGTAACTGTCTTTGATGGAATAATCTGGATGAGAACCTCCTTGCTGTAAATTTGACCAAATTGCTGCAAAATCAGTATCTTCATCATAAGTATTCTTCATCGTTTGAAAATCTTCATGATGAGCCACTGTAATAGTTGCAATGCGAGACACTCTAGAAAGTGCATCAACAACTACATTTTGTTTCCCTGGAGTGTACATAATTTGAAAATGAAACATAGACAAGACATTTTCCCATCTTGCATGTTTCTCCTGCAAATGCTTTTGAGTCTTGAAATACTTCAAGCTTTGATGATCAGTTTTAATAAAGAATTCATTGCCTAAAAGATAATGTTTCCATATCTTTAAAGCATGAACCACTGCTAAGAGCTCCTTTTCATAAATGTCATACATTTTCTCCACATCATTTAGACGGTGGCTTTCAAAGGCTACGGCATGGCCTTCTTGATTTAGCACTGCACCAATACAATCACCGCAAGCATTTGCTTCCACCACAAATGGTTTTACCAGATCTGGAATGATAAGAACAGGTCCAGAAGTAAGAGTTGTTTTTAGCCTTGTGAAGGCTGCCTTCTCTTTTTCCTTCCATTGGAAAGAGATCTTCTTCTTTGTAAGGTCATGAAGTGGAGAAGTCATATGTGCAAAATGCTTGATGAAGCGGCAATAATAAGAACATAAGCCAAGAAACGATCGCACCTCATGTACATCATGAAGATGAGGCCATTCTTGGATTATCTTGATCTTTTCAGGATCCATCTGAATCCCTTCAGAAGAGATGACATGCCCAAGGTAATTTATTTTATGCATGAAAAATTCACTCTTTTTACCATTTACCAAGAGTTGATTTTGTTATAGTAATTGTAGAACAATTTCCAAGTGTTGATGATGCTCCTCTTCATTCTTGCTAAAGACAAGAATATCATCAAAGAAAGTACCGACATATTGTCGATGCTCTCTAAAGATGCGCTCCATCATTCGATTAAAGGTGGCTGGTGCATTGGTTAATCCGAAGGAACCACCAAGAATTCATAAAGACCGTATGAAGTGCGGAAAGCAGTTTTGTGTACATCTGGTGGTATTATCCTAATTTGATGATAACCACTCTTTAGATCAATGCAGCTGAAAACCTTTGAGCCTCCTAGACGATCCAAAATGTCGTCAATTCTGGGAATAGGAAACCGATTCTTCACAGTGATTTTGTTGAGGGCTCGATAATCAATGCGCACCCTGAATGTGCCATCTTTCTTTTGAACAAGAAGAACCGGTGAACAAAATGGTGAGCTACTTGGCCTAATTAGCCCACAGTTGAGTAGGTCTTCGACTTGCTTTCTGATTTCTTCTTGTTGAGGACGGCTCACACGGTATTAGGAGGAGAACTGCCTGGGATAATATCAATATGATGGTCTTCTGGCCTTTCTGGGGGAAGCTGATAAGGAAGATCTTTCGAAAAACAATCTTTATACTTTTCCAAGAGCTGAAGTTGCTCTTGGTTTTCAGCATTCATATTATCTTTTACATCAATGACATAAAGCAGAGAACATTGAACACAATCCTTAATTGCTCTAGAGACTTGCATATGGCTTACCATAGGTATGGTGTCTCCAGAAACTCCAACTTGGATCTCGTACTTCTTGCCTTTGTTGGTGAGTTCTACCTTCTTTTCTGAGAGAAGATGGTTGAATCTACTCTATGATTCCAGGGCATGCCAAGAATCACATCGCAACCATCAAGGTCTCCGATACAGAAGGTATCTTCGTCACTGTAGCTTTGAATTTGAAACTTGAGCTTACCAATGTAGGGTATCACAGTCTTCACTGTGTCACCTTCATCAGCATTTAAAGCTTGGCGAACTTCTGCCGGAGTGTCCATCTCTTCATTCTTTAATCCAAGCTCTTTAGCTAATTGCAAGGAAATGATATTTTCATTCGCCCCAAGATCTATCAAGAATAGTGCTTGCTTACCTTGCAACTGTCCCCAAGCTTTTAATAATTTGCGCATCTCTGGAGTGTGAGTTGTGTTTGCAACTACATCACTGATAGCATTGATTTTCACTAACGACTTAGGCTTGTTGTCAGAAACCTTACTTTGTCCCTTGTTTGGACATTGCTTCGCTATGTGGCATGTTTGTCATGGCGATCCTTTGTTCGCATGATACAAAGCCAATTTCTTCCTATTCATTTCAAAAAAGATATGTAAAAATGGAATGGGATCGGCTTTGGCAAAGGAAAGTTGAGTCACTTGGTGACTATACCAAAGAGATTTTGGGAGCTGCTTTTGTCGTTGTTTTTGTCCTTCATTTGGGGCTGAATACTCCTCATCATCAGCTACTCTCTTGTTATCATTCTTTTGGAATGATTTGTTGCCATTGTGCTCCATTTCCCATGTCTCAGCATGGTCAATGAGTTCCCTGAGACTAGAACAATGGTAATGATTAAGAGCAGTACGAAGTTTAAAATGCAAACCTCCTTGAAACTTCCTAAGCTTTTCCGAACTGTTGATCTTCTTGAAATGTTGGACCTTCAAAAGTAGCTCCCAAAATCTCTTGGTATAGTCACCAAGTGACTCATTTTTCCTTTGCCAAAGCCGATCCCATTCCATTTTTACATCTCTTTTGAAATGAATAGGAAGAAATTGGCTTTGTATCATGCGAACAAAGGATCGCCATGATTTTGGGGCAGCATGATCATATTCCAACCCCGACCACCAAGTATGGGCTAAGTCGGTTAAATGTAAAGCTGCAAACTTAATCTTTTCTTTTTCTTTATACTTGTCACGACCATACAAATTTTGAAATTGACGAATAAACTTTAGAAGAAGATCAGGATTTCGAGAGCCATCATACATACTGAACTTGATCTTCTTTTCAAGTTGAGATAGTGACTTAGTCTTCTTCTTCTTCTTATGCCTTCGTCCATGCTCGGATCTTGAGGTTGAAGATGATGAAGTGCTTGATGGGGATGAAGATGGAGACGAGGGTGAAGAATGTCGACGCCTTTGACGATGATGAGGTCTTTCACGAGAAGGGTGTGACTCTTCGTTACTAGAAGAGGATCCATCAGAATAGGCGCCAGATGACTTTGAAGAAGAGGATGAGCTTCGACGCGATCTCTTTCTTTGTCTTGAAGTAGAATGGGACTGCCTCTTAGAAGTAGTTGGACTTCTTGATCGGCTCCTTTCATTGGTATGGCTTTGTCTCCTTGAAGTAGATGGGCTTCTTTCCTTGAATTCTTTGGGATTCTCAACTTTTTCTAGTTTGAGAATTTGCTCACGAATTTGCTGATTCTCCTCTCTAAGACTTTGAATGGCTTGAAGGATAGCACTCGATTGATCCATTGAGACTCTTAAGAAAAAAAAATATGCTCAAGCACTCAATGCAAGGGCTAAAAACAAACAAACTTATAATTGTAAGCACTACCAGTGTTGGGGTGAGGATCGAGCCAAAGCTCTGATACCACTGTAAACGCCCCAAACAACGTAGTATGCTTAACAATTATGATATTCGCTTGTTTTCGAGATTTAATATAAAAGAGAATGAACACTTAAAGCTGAAAATGAAAATTACTCACAAAATTACAGCCATGAAAATGTAAAAGTAATGGAGACAAGATTGAGGGTTGAAGATGGGCAACCCCCCTCGAAGGAATGTATTTTTGCTCAACCCAAGTCCCTTAGGGAAGAGCTCAGTTACAATCAACCTGAGAGTGAGGAGAAGTAATTCTCACTCTCACAAGATCATGCAAAGATGTAGAAACACACATGCATTATCTATTATGCAATGATAAGAACTGATTTCTTTACAGTATGAGATAAGAAAGAGGGAAAATCAGCCTTTCTCCATCGTTGATCAGCAGTACATGGATAGGGCTTGCTTCTTGTTGCTAAAATGGAAGAAAGAGCTCGAGAATGAGGTGCTATAATGAATTTACAGGCTTGCTGTCCTGTAAAACAGCAGTGATAGAAGAGGGAATATGGAGGAATTTGATAATGGAGAAGTGGGGGATGATGATGGGGATGGATGGGGCCAGTTTCTGGCTATCTGTGGGTGCTGTACATGAGTTTACATCAAAGAAAAATGATGTTGAATGAAGAAAAACGAGCTCTTATTTATAGGAGAGGGAAGAGCTAGTACAAAAGGGAAAAGTAGAGTAGCATAAGACAAGTGTCCAGCCACATGTCATGAGATGTGACAAGTGGTGGGACACTTGGAAACTTGTGTGACAAGTGTCTTGACACTTGTCTCTTCTCTATGGCCTTCCTTTTTGGGTTGAATACTGTCAAGAATAGAAACAACCAAATTTAGTAAGCACAGTCAGAGTACAGAACTTACTATTTTTAGAATGACATCCCTATTTTTTAGGACTAGCATTTTTAGGCTAATTCGAGGCTCCTAAAATTTAGGGACCCCCCCCCCCAATATGGGTGTCATATGAAAGCTTTTTCCGTGTACATTGCAAAAACGGTATCAGAATCTTCATGTGACTTTCCTATGCAAAGAAATGTGCATTTCAAGCTTTCAGCCCACACATGCACATTATACAAGCATTTCATGATCATGCCATCTTGTTGATTGTAACTATATGTTCTGGTGGATCTAGCCCACACTTCAAGGCATCAATCCTTTCTGTGTGCGAGTCTAACCCTGATATACGTGAGTTCTAGTCACAAGCGCCCAATCGGGCCATATAGTTGGAAGTGTGAACTATCTTTTCTCTAACCCACCGCGTGGGTCCACCATAACCTGTGACCACTCATCAGTGGCCAACTCCAATGCACTTTTCTTTATATCTAATTAGTGCAAAGGAAATAAATTTAATAAATCATTATATAGACAAATTAATGAAAAAGGATACAAATTCTGTTTCTATAGAGTTGTGACAGTACTTGTGGATGATTCTTCAAGGCATGGCATGTTATCTAGACTTGATGTTGTGGTTTCCTTTGTCTTTCACACTTCCCAACTAAGTCATTAATTCATAAATAGTCAATGACTTAGATGATAATGAATCTTCTAAGGCCTTCTCTTTCCCTTTGAGTGACTCTCCTTTCTCGGCCAAGATTTGTGCTACCTATTGAGAGATGGATTGATGCTTTTTGTGCAATACCTTCTCAAGGGAAGCCTTAAGTGCCCTCTTCTTTTCCTCTTGGTTTTGTTTCATTCTAGCTTCTAGGTTATTCCACTCCTTTCTTGATCTCCATTTTGTAGCTCTCATTATCATTCATTATTCTTTTGTTTGTCCTTTTTCTAATTCTCTTAGATGAAGATGATGAGCTAGGTTTAATCTCCTCTCTTTGTTTCTTCTTTATTTTCTCTAGCTCATCGGGTAGGGTTTGGGTTTTCTATTTCCTCCCTATGTCTCGTCTCCATTTCTTGGGTAGACTATCCTGTAGTCTCCTATGCTGGTGGCTATTTTCGAGGGCGATAAACATGGTTGGTATGATATCTTGCAATGGCATGCCCATACTAACTGTGATGATTTGTGTCAATACACTACCATAATTGATAATGCTATTATGAGCATTTGCATGATTAAGTCTCTAATTGGGGTCTTTCATGAGGACCTTATTTGCCCTTATTAAAGTCAATTACACATTCCAACAAGAGGGCATTTAAATCTTGATAAACCGATAAAATTCCATGTTATGATATATTCTAATAATTACTTAGGGACTCTAGCTAGGCAACTGGTGGCTTTATTGTAGGTGGAGGTGATGAAACACGTGTGGGGACTAAAGGTCATCATCTCTGTAATGGTTGTTAGCAGCACCCCTTCATTGTTTATGATAGTGTCATCGCATTGTTGTGCAACTTGTGGTGTTTTTTTATGTCTTAATGTATTTTCTTGATCTAGCTCTTATCCCAAGTTTATCTTTTATTGATTGTGGGTTTAGTTTGATGTTTATTGTCTTCTCCATAAACTTGTCATTCTATTTTATTGCAGGAGAGAACCTACTAATTTTAATGTCTGAAAGATAATTATCGATAAGAACTAAACATGTCATAAAGTGGGCATTAGTGTCCAAGGCTTATCAACTCCTTCAGGTTTAGTAAGTGTGCTGATTAGTTTTTTCCAAATTGGTTAGGAGCCAAAATTGTATTGGCTCTACTCTCTATATGCTTTAGCACACAAGCATATATAAAAAGATGCAACCAAGATAGGTTTTTTTCTTAAAAGTTGATGGAGGGAGACGAAGGGGTGTGTGCGTGTGTGTGTGCGTGTGCGTGTGCGTGTGCGTGCGTGCGTGCATGTGTGTGTGTGTGTGTGTGCACATATACAAAATGTTTGTTTAATATCCATCAAAGGTCTTAAATAAGTATTATTTTATAATACTTTTGTTTTGTTTCAAGATTATCTCACACTTTCAAAATAATGTTTTATTTAGTCTCTCTTTTTGTGTGTGTTAAAGGCTTTGCCTCACATTCTAGAATTGAGATACCACAAAGTTTGCCAATACTACTTAGCTAATATATTTGATATCACTTTTGTTAGTCATCTAATTAGATTACTATATTATAGATATTGAGGTAGAAAAACAAAAAGATTGACAAAATTTGAATAAATGACAACGACATCGATCATCGCAATTTCATTTCTTAATAAAAGAAAATATATTTGTGTAAATCTTTCTACTCCTCCTCTTTGTTCGACTTTCTCCTTCTCTAATTCTCATCCTTCTCAAACACACGCATGCACATGCACACAAACACAAACATAGACATAGACACATACACATATATAAAAGTGCGCGCACACACGCACACACACACACACACACACACTCTCTCTCTCTCTCTCTCTCTCTCTCTCTCTCTCTCTCTCTCTCTCTCTCTCTCTCTCTCTCTCTCTCTCTCTCTCTCTCTCTCTCTCTCTCTCTCTCTCTCTCTCCAATTCTTCTTAGTAGCTAATATGTTTGATATCACTTTTGTTAATAATCCAATTATGCTACTATACTAAAGATTGAGGTTTAGAAAGATAGAGAACGATATATAAAAGTTGGATCAATACAAACCACATGAGTGTTTACCGCAACACAGAGGATCAGAAAATGGAGCAGAGGAGCGGGAAAATGGAAGAAGGAGATAACCGAAAGGGCACAGGACAAAGGAAGGAAAAGCCACCCCGGATGGAGGTCAGACCCTGAAAATTTTGAATGACGCCTCGAGAAAAGAAAAGAGTAAAAGCGCATCATTAATTGTGAAAGTGCTCCCGAATCCTTGTAAAAGAGTGCCAGGCCCATTCTTGTGCAAATTGTATGCATTAGTTAGGAATGGGATAAGTTAGAATGGTGGGAAATAGGAAAAGAGGGCCTAGGCTGATGGCCGGCCATGTAAAAAATGGGGATGACCACCCAAAAAGTAGGGCATGTATATAAAGTTCAAAAGTGAATGAGAAGCTCATTCTTGTGTGTGGCCAAAGCTTCTTCTTCTTCTTCTCTTGTTTCTTGCCTTCTTGCTTGTGCTTGAGTGAGGGATTGAGGGAGTGTGAGGGAGTGAGTGTGTGAGAGTGAGGGATCGTGGAGAAGAAGCTCCCCATCTTCTCTCTTCATCTTCTCTTCTTCTCTTCTCTTCTCTTCTCTTGCGCGGCTATGGAGGATGGAGCTTGATGGAGAGGGCTTGAGGTTGCTTGAGCTTGCCACAAGGATCATGGAACTACCGGAGTGCAAGACAGAGGAGGGAACTCGATCGAGCATCAAGGTAAGCTCACTACACCCGTAAGGTAGGCATTGCACGTCTGCTATGTGAGAAGTAGCTATGGCCGCTCGGCTTGAAACGCTTGATCAATAAGCGGTCCGTAGGTCTCAGGGTAGAGCTTTGTAGCTCCCCTTCATTTTGGTTCCGTTGCCGGGACCGACGAAATTGAGCCCTGAGTGCCACGTGCATCGAATCGAGCATAGAAGTAGGGTTTGCAGCCCAAACCGGTGCTTGAGATAGTTAGGAGATTTAGGAGGTTTTAATCCTTGGAGCAAGTAAGTATTCTGATTTGCTGTTGAATATTAGAGTAGGACCATCCATCTCCATCTCTGGTTTTGATTTTTGTTGCATTAGGCTAAGATTAGGATAGGAAAAAGAAGGAAAACAGAAGGGTTTTGTTGCTGCTGGAAACAAGAAAATAGGGACACAAATTTAGATTTCTGACTAGAAGAGTGTGAGGGATTAATTTCTGAGGTTACAGCAAGCTAGGATGGGGCAATAAGAGGCCCGGGGAACCAAGAAAGACCACATTTGACATTCTGCCTTGTGAGAAGAGAGTGAGTTTGAGAGCCAGGGAGAGAGAGAGAGAGAGAGAGAGAGAGAGAGTTGTGGGGAGATCTTTGAGGTGCTCATCGATTCGAGCGCCACATTGATTCCAGGTATGCCTAGCAGTTCCTTGTATTTTTTTGCACCTATTGGGAAGGCATGGGATGATTCCATGGAGTAGGCGTTGACCTTGAGGCATCGCGTGCAACCCGCGGGCCGTCGTTCGCGCCGTCGGACTAGCCTGTCTGATTCCTAGAATCGGACCACCCAATTTTGAGAGCCGACCTTCTGACTGAGAGAATCAGACCACCCTATCCGATTCGATTCCCAGAATCGGACCACTGAGAGAATCGAACCCAGTCTCAAAATCGAACCACGTGTCCTAGTCCCAAAATCGGACCACTTGACCCATCGCAGTAGTTGGACCCCCTGTTCAACTAGGAAAATCGGACCAAAGTAAAATTTGACCACCCTGTCCTAGTCTCAAATTGGATCAACTGTGATAATCGCACCACTTTTCCTAAGTGTGAAAATCGGACCAGCCTGTCCGATTCCCAGAATCGGACCATTTCACCAGAACTTAAAATAGAGGGTTTTTAAACCTGCCCTACAGTCCTGGCCACCTTGCTCACATCTCTGACCCCCCGGGAAACCCAATTTAGCCCGTAAAAGCTAGAGACCAGACAGGATAACCAAGGATTCACCCCAAACAGCTAGACACTGAGCAGACCGAATTTAGAAGTTGACTTGACTTTCGGTAACCAACCAACCGACCAACCCTGAAGCAGAATAGAGAACACAGCATGGACTTTCAGTAAGACCTTAGATCAGCTAGAACCTGCGCTTAGAGCCATATCAGGCTACGAACGTGAGGGGAAGAGTGGAGGTTGCATTGAGCATTGCCTGCATCGGCACCTCACTTTTGATTTCATCACCAAATGTGCACTACAAGAAAAGAAAAAGCATGTTTTCACACTAAGCATTAGAAAGCACGAAGCACAACTTGTGAATAAGATTAACAACTGCTTTCAATAACAAGGAACTCATCAGGAGATATAATAACATCAAGGAACCCACTATTAGGAGAAGATTCCAAAACATAGTTGGGTGCCTGAGAGCCCCATCAGTAGGACCCTAAGAGAACATGAAGATCCAGAAGGCAACAACATAGAGGATCGGACGCTGTCGGAGCTACTCAAATTGATCGATGACCTTGTGGAGCTGGAGGTGGGAGCAATGTCGGGATCACGAGGCGGACAAGAAAAGAACCGATTGGACTTGGGAGAATTCCCAGTCTTAGTGTAGGAGTTAGTCAATGAGTACGACTTGTTGACTAGGATGGCAGTTCAGGGCAGACCAGTAGAGGAAGTGGTAGCAAACCTAGAAGAGGAAAGAAAGGCGATTAGAAAGGTGCTAGAGAGCATAATTGCCTATAACCACGAGCAAAAGGCTAGAAAAATCCAACAAGATGTAGACATGTACGAGGCCCGGCGTGTGCTAGCCTTGGCTGGTGCAGCCAAAGCAGGGCCAAATGTACGAGGCCCGGCATGTGCTAGCCTTGGTGCAGCCAAAGCAAGGCCAAATGTACAAGGCCCGGCATGTGCTAGCCTTGGTGCAGCCAAAGCAGGGCCAAATGCAGAGAGAGACATGTACGAGGCCCGGCGTGTGCTAGCCTTGGCTGGTGCAGCCATAGTAGGGCCAAATACAGAGAGAGAACGAGTAGTAGAGGCTGACTTATTGTTGAGTGAACTCGTAGCCAAATGGCTCATGGACAATACGTCCGGAGTAGAGCGCAAGAGTCTTAGCCATAGCATTACTCTTGGGATTAGGGGTCACACAGGGGGCAAAGGGGAAAATTAAAATCCCTATCGTAGCAAAGCAGTTAGACAAGTATGAACCTAGCAATGACCCGTATAGCTTTGGGGAGAAATTTGAACAAGTTTGCGAAGCAAAAGGTCTCACGGACCTTGCGCAACACTCTCAAGCTTTCAGTCTGTGCTTAGGTGATAAGGAGAGAATTTGGTACACTAGTCTAGATGCAGCTAAGCGCACGAACTTTGCCAGTCTTAAGGACCTCTTTATCAAGAGATTCTATGAGGCAGGGTACTCTGACAATCTCATTGTCCGATTGATGAATGTAGGTCAAAGGGAAAAGGAAGACGTAAGGGACTATGTCACTCATGTGCGCAGCCTCTTCAAGA
Organism: Lygodium microphyllum; assembly: GCF_053477565.2. Taxonomy (NCBI): domain Eukaryota; kingdom Viridiplantae; phylum Streptophyta; class Polypodiopsida; order Schizaeales; family Lygodiaceae; genus Lygodium; species Lygodium microphyllum. The sequence goes on along the minus strand of NC_141163.1, from coordinate 8,769,503 downwards.
GGATCCCTGCAAATGAGCGACCTAACGAGAAGGCTGTGTCTACCATGTTTATAAATGGAATTCGAAGCGAGGAGCTCTACAAGGCTTTGGCTAGTAACTCCACTCTACACCGAGCCGTGTTAGCTAGAGTCTTTGAAGAGGCAATAAGGGTGGACGATCAGCTTAGGGAGCGAAGCATGAGGAACACCAGTCGGGACGGTACAAGTCAGAGAGCTCCAAAGCGGTCAACAGTTTCAGGAGAGAGAGAGAACTCTAGCATACGGGAGAAGGAAAAGAGTGTTGACCAAGGCCAGGAGTTGGCTAAGGTAAGAATGGAGCTTGCACGATTGCAAGAACAAATGAGGAAGCCTGTGCGGTTGCATGTGCAGTGTATACACTATGGTGGTAACCGCCTCCCAACTGAGTGCCAAGATCCTAGATCTAGGCCGTGCTCGAACTGCGGTAGGTTCAGTCATGACGCATTACATTGCAAATTGCCAAGGAGATTCCCATATGCGTAGCAATACAACCCTCCATACTTAGGCAACAAGCCACCTAACCTCTTTGGCAGGGGAGCCCAATTGGTGCTTCCAGCACCAAATGACGCAAGACCGGCCATTCCTAGGCTAGAGATGAACCCAACAGGCATACCTAGACCACTAGGGCCCTATGTAACCTATCCACCGAGTGACGCTCCTATTCACTATGTGGAAGAACCTAGTGAAGAGGAGACCTATGTGAACCCATACATATCCTATGATGAGGAAGGCAATCCAGTCCTGATGGACTACCAACCAATACCGGTAATGGCGCTAGGTAGAGGAAGAGGCAGAGGCCTTGGAGGACCAAGCCAAGATCCAATCTCATGCTGGACTTGCGGTCTTCTAGGCCATATTTCATCACGCTACCCAGAAAGGGAACAGGCAAACAAGGACAAAGCTGACCTTCGATGCACCGAGTGTGGAACCACACACCTATTTCCTGACTATATCCTAGATGGAAGCCATCAACTAGTTTTGCTAGCGTGCCCTCAATACCCTTGGGGTTGTTCGATGTGGAGACCTTTGGCAGTGAGGATACGCCCATCCCACCACTACATGTCATGACGCGAGCACAGACAAAACAAACAGGCATCTCATTGCCTAGGCCAAGTAACCTGGATGCAGCCTCATTGGGAAAGAAAAGCCAGAGGAGAAGGAGAAAGAGAACGGACACAAAGATCACCCTTAAGACTGAGAAAGCTACAATGCTAGTGACGGGAAAGAGGGTCACTGATGCAGAGGGAGAGACCTCAGCTCCTAAGACAACAGAACTAGGGAGTGCCAAGGTAGGGGAATACCCCCACCCCAGATGGCAACTCGAGGCTATAGCCAAAGTCAAGGAGTGGATCAAGGATGCCCAAGAACACCTTAAGGATGTAGAGCCTATGCTGGAGGACCAAACTGAAGACCTCTCTAGTGTGGGTACACCCGTTTCACCATCGCGACCTCAATCGGGGAACGTACCCACACCACGTGAGATGCCACAGAGGCAAGACCAAGAAGAAGCATGTCAGTAAGCTAACCAAGACATATGGCCAAAGAATGCTGACCAAGGAGGAAGGCAACCACCCAGCAACCTCCTCACCACTTTAGTAACCACTCCAGTAACCATGAGTCTAGGAGATCTGCTTCAGCAGCACCTTTCCTTATGGCAAGAATTAAAGTATTGGGTGGAGGGAAAAGAGGAGCATACTGCCATTGACTTGCAAGAGCAAGACGCAGTCATGCAGATTCCAAGCCTAACACTACACTCAATTCTAAGGCCACTACACACCAATGCTTTTTGGGAAGGCACTGAGATGCATGCATTCTTACCTATCTTAGCCTTGGGGGATGTAACACGAAAAGGAATTGTAGACACAGGCGCCAGTGTTAGTGTCTTGAGTCACACAGTTCTACAAGCCTGGGGAAACCCACCTGTGGAAAAGGCTAGGTTCAATGTCACATTGGCCAATGGAATGAAGGTCAGACCATTCGAGGTCCTAAAGAATTGGCCAGTGAAGGTCGTAGGGGTGCAGTTTTCCGTGAACTTCATTGTCATGAAGGGAGTGGTAGAATAGAAGCGATAAGGGTTGAGATGGATACCTGGAAGACTACCCCAGCCGACCTTGATGCTATCTCAACCATGCTAAAAGGTGATACACAAGAAAGCAAACCCTATGGGTCATTGACCAAGTACATCCCTTGCCCTGAGGACAAGCGGGATTGGATGCATGTCTTGGCAACTGTTGACCTACCATTCTCAGATGAGGAAGAGCTATATAAGCAATCTGTTAAATCCCCAAGCATGCCGGCAAGGGAGCCCATCGTGCCACTCTGCATGATGGCAGGAAGCTCACGTAACCTAGGGAAACCGGTCTCGTTCCATATCCCCACCAACAAGCTCGAGCTTCAAGCAATCATAGAGTGCCTGACTGATAAATTGAAGGGCAACATGGCTGCCAATCTAAAACCCCTAAGTGATCTTTTGGCTAAGCCTGAGTGGAAATGGACCAAAATTCACGATGTTAACCTGTTATACAATTGGGCTTTAGTCCTCACTGACGAAAAGGAGATTGGAGAGGAAAACCCGGGGGATGACGAGCAGTCAGAGGGGCAAGACTCTGATGATGAGGAGTACGAGGACTGCCGCTCTATTAGGGACGAGAGTGAAGAAGAGTTAGACACGATAGAATATGACACTGAAGGGAGAGCGATCAAATAGATCAAGGCAGACTCTAGGCCTAGAAGGGAAAGGGCAGGCTGAAATGAAAGAGGAGTCATGCAAATGGAGTGCGATAGATCCTGGTTGGAGCACATAGGAGCCATGGATTATGAGCAGGCAAGGGTGGAGCAACCATTGGTAGTTCCAGTACTTAAGGCGAATATGCCTACTGAATTATGACCCCCTAGCAAAACTCCTTCCTCAAGCGAGGGATGTGAGTTTAACTCAGAGTCAGAATTCAGTACGGAGAGTGATCCCGAAATACCCCAACCCTCTAAGGTCAGACGCACCAAAGGGGACTTGCCAGTCCACCTAAGGCGCATACAGCTAAAGGAGGAGGCCATGAAGCGAACTAAAGACTCAAAATTAGAGAGGCAAAAGAAGCCGTAGGATCTCCCCAAACGCTTCACAAAGTTTAAGAAGGGTGATAGAGTGGTGATTCTGCTAGGAGCAAAGAGACAAGGGCAAACCAGTGAGCCAATTGAGGGACCTGCCAAGGTCAAGGAAGTCAACTTGGCAGGGGAAGGTGAGAAGCCTCGACCTGTGTTCATTGCTGACGACTTGACCAAGGATGAGGATGCTAAACTTGTTGCTCTCCTACGAGAGTATGTTGACGTGTTTGCCTGGTCCTCGGAGGAACTTAAAGGAGTCGATCCTAGGGTTGTGACCCATAATATCCCAATGTTTCCAGATGTGGTGCCAGCAAAGCAACGACCTTACCCTATGAATCCCAAACACGCCCATGCAGTGAAGGAGGAAATCGATAAGCTCATGGAGGCGAGATTTATATATGAGATTGAGCACACGGATTGGGTATCACCTATAGTGATTGTTATGAAAAAGAATGGTAAAATTCGAGTGTGCATGAATTACAAGAAAGTTAATGCTGCTACGAAGAGGGACAACTATCCCTTATCGTATACCGAGCACATGCTGGAGAGGGTGGTAGGCAAAGAAGCCTATAGCTTCCTGGATGGCTTCTCTAGCTATAATCAAGTGCAAGTGTACCCTGACGACAGGCACAAGACTGCCTTTGCCAGGAGTGGGGTGTATTCGCCTGCATCGTTATGCCCTTTGGGCTAATGAATGCCCCTGCAACCTTCCAACGATTAATGTGCGCCATCTTCAAGGATATGCTTAGACGCGAGTTAGAGGTGTTCGTAGATGACTTATTCATACACTCTTATTGGGCCGAACACTTAGAAAAGTTGAGAGCTGTCTTTGAACGATGTCAGTTATACAACCTCTCGTTGAACCCCTTAAAGTGCCAGTTCTGGGTGAAGCACGGATGTATCCTAGGGCACGTAGTGTCAAGGAATGGCATTGCCACCGACTTCTCAAAAGTCAGGGTCATTGTCGACCTACCACCACCCATTAACTACAAGGGCGTTCAGTGTTTCTTAGGCCATACGGAATACTATCGACGCTTTGTACTGAATTACGCACTGATTGCTAGACCATTGTACAAGCTGTTGATCGTATTCGAGTGGACTGAGGAATGCTAGCGTGCATATGAAGAGTTGAAGAAGGCTCTCACCACTGCACCAATCTTACGAACCCCAAACTGGAGCATAACATTTCATGTACACATAGATGCCTCTAAGTTTGCTATTGGAGTTTTTCTATGCCAGCCTGCTAAGCATAACCTAGATTACCCCGTGAGTTTTGCCAGCAAGCAGCTCACTGAAACAGAGATGAACTATTCCACTACAGAAAGGGAAGGGTTAGACATGGTGTTTGCTGTTGTAAAGAAATTTAGGCATTATTTGTTGGCCACACCCTTCATCTTTTTCATTGACCATCAAGCCTTGCTTTATCTTGTGAATAAGCCGTGCGCTACAGGTCGGATAGCTAGATGGTTACTTCTCTTGTTGGAATTTGATTTTTCTATGGTTGTACGTAAGGAAAAGCAGCACTACATGGCTGATCACATGTCTCGCATACCCACAGGAGAAGCTGTTGGACGAGGCATAACTGATGACCTACTGGACGCTCATCTCTTTGGCCTGTCTAGTTAAAGAGACTTGTTTAGGGATGATCTGGCACCATATTGGGCCAATGATGTAGTTCAAGTGCTAGAGAACGGTCTGCCTGAGAGACCTATTGAGAAAGCCAGGCTAAGGAGACTTATCTTAAAGATCCAGCCATACCAATTGATCGTCGGCCAACTCTATAGGCTAGGATAAGACGGTTTGTTGCGTAGATGTGTGTGTGAGCACGAGATGCATGATGTATTGAGAGAAGCGCATGGTGAAATAGCTGGAGGACACTTTAGTGGGGATACAACAACCCATAAGGTGCTACAATGCCAACTATGGTGGCCCACCTTATTTCGTGATGCTGCTAGATTTGTAAAACACTGCGATGAGTGCCAGAGGACTAAGGTGCCCATGCGTAAGGATAAGATGGAGTTGACCCCCGTAATAGCATGACAACCCTTCGAAAAATGGGGCATTGACTTCATTGGATCTATTAGTCTTGCGGCACAGTACTCCCAGGCACGCTACATCATTATGGCAACTAATTACCTAATGAAGTGGGCAGAGGCAAGAGCCACTAGGAAGAACGACGCTAGAACCACTGCGAAGTTCTTGTGGGAGCAGGTCCTTTCAGATTTTGGTTATCCAATTGAACTAGTAAGTGATCAGGGCATGCACTTCATTAATGAAGTGATATCCCACCTACTCTCAACCTTCCTGATCATTCATAGAAGATCCTCACCCTACTACCCTCAAGCAAATGTCCAACCAGAATCCACGAATCAAATTCTAGTCAACGTGCTTACTAAAATAGTATGCACATCATGAAGTGACTGGGATAACAAATTAATGGCGGCCTTGTGGGCCTATCGTACAGCTTATAAAACAGCTATAGGACAGACACCCTTTAGGCTAACTTATGGAACGGAGGCCATTCTACCCTTAGAGTTCTTTGTTCCTAGCTTAAGGATAGCAGCCTAGGAGCATTGGGAGGGAAGAGAGGCTTGGATCAACCACTTAGTGGAGTTAGAGCATCTCACGGAGACTTGACTCTTAGCCACCCACGCTCTAATTTGTGAGAAGGCACGACGAAAGATGTGGTTTGACAAGCATGTCAAACAGTGCAACTTTGATCAGGGGGACCTCGTTCTACTATACTCTGTGAAGGGTTACAAACAAAAAATGAAATTTTGAGGACTAGGACCTATCCGAGTATGTACAATTAGTAGAACAGGCAATGTTGAGTTGGAGACACTCGAAGGTGAAGGAATAGGCTTCTTCAATGGCAGTCGCATGAAAAAGTACTATCCTCCTTCCCATCCGTTGCACGAGCCACTTATGCTTGAAGACCCTGTCAACGTCTTCGTGGCCACAATTACCGAACTGACAGATCAAGATGAAGAAGCAATGGCACACGCCTACTTACGAATCACGAATCACCCGCCTACCTACGAATCACGATCACCGCAGAACAGACATATTCTTTTGATGCCTTGATCAACGAAGGTGCCGACTATATATCTTGATGCATGACCATTGGACACGCATTGGTCAACCTAAATTACAACCTACAAATGCTAAACTCAGCCCATTCGGGGGCAACACTTACTCACTCTTAGGAAAATGCAAAGTGGCCGTCTCTATCGAGTCTAAAAGTGTACCAGCCTTCTTTTATGTATTGCCAAACACTAAAGGGGCCGGTAATAAGTCACTACTAGGTCGCACTTTTAAAAAGTAAACGAACTGCAATGTGGACTATAACCTAGATCACATCCATCTTGCTATAGGCAATGTGCGCATAGTGACTACTTTCAGCAAGGGTTATCTTTATCCTTCTACAATTGCAAAGCCACCGATAGAGACCCCTACGACCACACCCATGACCAAGCCTAGGGAGAAGGGCTGTGATATCTCACCCCATGCTCAAACTGCTAGAAACAAGCCCACCAAGGCCATTCACAAGGCCAAAGAGTCCATGCTCATATGGGTGCCCAAACGACAAGGGCCACCTCCTCGTAAACCGCAAAAACGTGCTTCTAAATGCAAAAACTATCAATCACAGCCTAAGAGGCAATTCAGATGCTATCGACATAGGCGCACTACCACACCGCATTGGATCCCCAAAGATCTCTTGCGAGCACAAGGATACTATGAGGGAAACCCCTAGATATGGGTGCCTAAAAGTGGACATTCAAGAGGCTCGACTCTAAGCAACCTCACTCTAGCTAGAGAGGCTTGCACATACAAAGCCCAGGCTGCAAAGCAAGCTGGACCAGTACCAGTTGTGATTAATGAATCCCAACACATTTATCATCCTAAACTAGATGCCCCTGCATTATCCAAGTCAAAGGAGTTGAGCACCCCCATGCCGGTTCAGATAGAATGCAGCACACCTCCTATGCCACTGGAGCCCCCTGCAACATCTCAAAGTGCTCTTGAGTGCAAAGTCCCATCTGTGACGCTATCAATGGAGTCACCACTGTCCAGCCCAATTGCACCATCAACACCAACAGGTCTTAGGCCTTCGTATGAAAGACGATCTTTCCTTTTAGTGGCCAAGGATCTTGCTGAGACCTCGGGAGACGACGTAGTGACATGCATCAAGGAGTTAGATAACACCTTCACCACATTCTCTAGGAGCTATGAGAGGCTTGACTTAGGACTTCTTGATGAACCCCTTGCTTTTGATGTTCGTGCGTTGCCATGCACTTGGGAAGACTATGAGTTTATGACCGTCAAATTCCCCAAAATTGCCACCGAATTAATCGCTAATGGAGAAATCTCAAAGGAGCAAGCCATTCTTAGAAGAGTAATTACCTCGTACCGCAAGCATGCTCGCTCTACACCTAAACAAGAACTGGAGGAGCTCACGTAGCTTGCCAGCTCTGCTTCTTCATTCTTGCAACTATGGTATGCCTTGCAACTCCAATGGGAGAAAAAAGGCTGTCGTATCATGACCAATGCCGAGAAAAGAAGGGTGATCAAAACAATTGAACATGACCCTATTTATGTGGCACCTCTTTCATTTAGGGTTTTGGCCTTTACACGCAACATACACTTAGATGACTAGATGTTGGCCCACCCTTACATTGACCAATTCCTCACGAAAGAGGAGTTGCAAGTTGCTAGTCGCCTCAACTCTAGGGACATCTTTCATGATGTCTTGGCCTATATCACCCAAGCTTCCATACGACCATGCGAACTTTTCGTCATGCCCAGCTTGAATATAACCCTAACCTTTATACTTGGCTGTTGGCCAAGTAACTCACCCCACAAAGTCCACGCAAGCCCTCCTTCTCCCCTTGCTAATCCTAGGAAGGATTCCCTTAAAACTTAAGGAAAGGGGGGGAGCAAAGTGAGAGCCAAGTGATGTAGCAAGATGTATAATGGATGAAAATGATCAACTGAATTCAAATAGAAAAGAATGCAAGGAGGAAATAGATGTTGCTTTTGAATTATTTCCAAGTTTCATGCCTCTGAATCAGCACGGCAAATTGTCACACGCATTCTTTCTTGGGTTTTTGTTAGTGATGAGTCAATTCATAATGCTAATGTTGGCATGGTGTGATGATAGGCACCTACCATGGCACGACAGAGTAAACTCCCATTCACTAAAGAGGAGCTAACAAAGTATGGAATCGGCGTTGAGACACGTGGATTTAGTCAGTTCACGTTCAAGCATACCATGAATTTAGATGAAGCCATCCTGGAAGAGTCGGCAGTGAAGGAGTTGGTGGACAAATGCAACCTCCGAAAGTATATGGAAAAGGTCAGACAGATTGTACACTACAACATGTGCGCTGACTTCTTAAGGAGCTTTGATGAAGGTAGGAGCTGTGGCACAGTCACAGTAAAGACTGATGAACAAGAAAGAAGGGTGCAAGTGCCCCTTAATGTAGCTATTGTCAAGAAAGCCCTAGGGCTTGTGTCCAAGAAGGAGAGGCGCCCAAAAAGAGATGTGTATGCCATGATGGGAGTCAAAAAAGAGGATGTACACATGGTGGATGGAATCAGTTTGACTGATATTCCAGACCCCGCAACAAGGATGCAAGCTAAAATGGTCCACGCCCTTTTCTCAGGACACAGATACAATGCTCTAATGAACAGAATCGGGGTGCCATTGCTATAAAGCATCACTGCAGGAGTTCCACAGGAGGTGGATTGGAACGGCTTTGTTCAGAAAACTATCAAGAGTTCAGCCGCACTCCTGGATCCAACCATAACACCAGCTAGTTGGGAGTCTCCTGCCTCTACTGCACGATCCGCAAGAAAAAAACCAGCCTTGAAAGCCTCTACAATCAGATATGGAGGTGTCCTAACAGCAATCATCGATGAGGCTATCAAGGATGCTAGCATAGATAAAGAGCAAGCTGTGCACCAAAGCTCACCTCACTACGAGGAAGAAGGCTCAAGTGAAAACACAATAAGCGATAAAGGAGAGCCGGAGGTACCACCCACTCAAGCGGCTAAACCACGAAAGCAAAAGAAGATCGACAAGAGCCAGAAGAAGAAGAAAGAAAGACTAAGCAAACAAGAGCGAGCTAAGATGAAGAGGGCTCAAGGAGAGTCAAGGAGGGTTGGAGGAGGAACAAAGGAAAAAGAAAGAGGAAGAAATCGAAAGAATTAGAGAAGAATCAAGGAGGGCAGAAGAAAAGAGGCAAAGAAGGGCGGAGGAGGAAGCCAACGAGCTAAGGATGAAAGAACTTGCCGAGTTGGCAGAGACCACTCGTAGATCAGTCGAAGAAACCCATGGGGGAGGAGAAATCAACCCTTTGATTCCCCGCCATGAGGCTGAAGCAAGTGGCAGTGTGGAAGCGACCCCAGTGGCTATAGGCAAGGGCAAGTCCCTGCTGCACCCCTTACCTTCCTCCATCATGCCAGTGCCAACCGACCCCACTACTTCCCCGCAACCCATGCCCTTTGTAGACACAACCCAACTAATGAGCATGATGCAGATACTTGTCAGTAAAGTGGTTGAGATTGTACCAAAAGTCAGAGCAAAAAGGCCCGCTGTCGTAGATGCTGAGTCCAGGAAAGATCCAAAACGACAAAAGCTAGAGGCATCAACCACTACAGCCCCTATTCCCATGCCGCCTAGTGTCGACTACGACGCTTATGTGGCTGAGCTTCTAGCACAGTTGGACGAGGTGAAAGAAGAAAAGAAGGTGGCCCTGGTGGAGCTAGAGAAAGAAAAGGAAACTTCAGCAGCCTTAAGGCTAGAAGTTTTAAAGCAAGGAGCCAACCGAAGAAGGGAGGTGAAAGCGCTACAAGATCAACTGGAAGCAAAAACCAAGGAGGCCCAGGACAATGAGAGCCGCCTAAGACAAAGGCTGGAGGATGAAGAGCAAAACCTGGTGTGGCAGAGCAGCAGAGCTTAAAGTTACTGGTGCAGCAGTATGCTGACCTGGAACACAGATAACTGCCAAGCTGGAAAGGTATGGACAAGTAGTAGCTCAAGAGGGCGAGCCAAGCGAGCAACAAGACGATACCATAGCTTTTCAACTATGATATGGACTTGAGGAACAAGACAGGCTGGAGAGAGAGATAGAGTTCCTAGCACATAACCATAAAAAGCACTAAGTATACAGAGGTTGTCATGAGTAGAACCTTGCTAAGTGTAGACATGGAAAAAACCAACCATATAAAGCTAGAGGCTATCACAAGGCCTCACTAAGTGTGCAAAGGTTGTAGTGCATAGGTTACATGAGGATTACAAAGCTTATGATTGGATCTTGCAAGTACATACAAGGCCTTAAAAAGTTGATCTAAATTGTGGAAATAGAAGGACTGATGAGGCTTGTCCTTATGTTTTTCAGTGTCTTCTTCTTCTTCTTTCGTAGTTTCTAGGTAGGCCTTTTGTGATCTTTTCCTAGCATAACAAAAATTTTCAATGGGACCTGTTCTTTTGCAAAGGTCACAAAAATTTTCAATGTGATCTGTTCTTTTCCTAGCATAACAAAAATTTTCAATGTGACCTGATCTTTTCCTAGCATAACAAAAAATTTCAATGTGACCTGATCTTTTCCTAGCATAACAAAAATTTTCAATGTGACCTGTTCTTTTGCAAAGGTCACAAACAATGTCTTTCTTTCCTTTATTCTTGTTATTAACACAAAGAACGTGTTCTTCCTTTGAAGTGCTTGCTTCTTCTTTTCCTTTGAGCTTTTTCTCTTCTTCTAGGAAGAATGATTTAACATCTACCAGCTTTGGATTTGGCATATTAATTAGTGTGATGGAAATTTTGGAGGAAGACTCTTCAACAGAACTCCAATGCATACATCTTCATCCAATTTTAATTCGATCCCTACAAGTTGAGTTAGCAGACTTTCCATATAATTAAGATGTGTTGCAAGGATGTATTAGCCTTCATATCCGACCTAAAAAATTCAATCAACAATCCATATTTTGAAGATTTAGATTGGGCACCAAACAGTGGGTCCAACTGTTCCCAATTGGCATGAGATGTATCACATGTGTCTACATGGTGGATATAACTATCATCAAGCTCAAGCTTGATGATGGCTGGGCTTTGTCGTCATTCTTTTACCATACTACTACAAGAGTAGCATCTCTAGGTTTCTTTTCTTGGCCATTGGTTATTGACCAAAATCCCTTCTTCATCAGGATTAAATTGATCCTTGTCTGCTAAGTGTGGAAGCCCATTCCTTTGAAGCGGCATGACAATGAATCTTTTCCCATACTCGATGGTAGCAACAATAGCAAATTAGCTTCAACAACTAAGGTAAATCTAGCAAGAGAGCTGGAAGAGAAAACATTGTGCCAAAAGACATAATAGTTATTAGTGTTTAAACAACACTATTTAGTATCAAGGGATAGTATCTTGAAGCTTAATGCCGAATGTTGATGCTTGATCTTCTTGAATCTTCTTCTTGCTAAGTTTGAGGGTTGCATTTGCTAAAAATTCAATGGTATAGTGGATCAGAGTTGTAATGGGTTGTTTGAGCCAAGGGAGTGAGAAAATGAAGTAAATTTTGAGCTTGTCAAAATAGGGAGTAGCGACTGGTAAATCAGCTCCCACGAGCTCCACAAGTCAAATCTACTCAAACCCTTTGAGATGGAAGACCTACACTGGGTCTAAGTCCCCTAAGAGTGTTTGTACTCGTTGCCTGAGTTGAGAGATCTAAGCCTTCAAAGTGATCATTGTCAAAATTGCACCCAAATTTGGGAAAATGCAAATGCCATGCATGATATGCATCAATCTCCTTGATTTTTGTTCAAGGGAGTTGTGCCTTGACCTGAAGAACAACTCTAAGAAGAAGGCTTGAAGAGATATAGCCTAGTTGAAGAGATATGGCTGCTCCAACAAAGGTGGGTGTTGTTAGCTATGGAGGTCAAGAATGGTAGAGTGAAAATGAAGTGAGAGATGGAAGATTCTTATGGAGTTGAGCTAACCAGGAGTTGTGGGGAGCTAGATGAGCAATGAGCTTAGCTAAATAGAGCTCACTATGGCTTTGATACTATGTTGAGAAACATGGATCCTTAAGCAAGGTCTAGCTATGGAGGATGAAAGTCAATGACAAGAAGGATAATGACTAAGACTAGACACACTGATTGTTGCTCAAGTGAATTAGGTCCCGAGATAGATTAGCTTGGACTCATAAATACAATCTTGAGTAGAGAGACAAGACTAAAAGTACAAAGTACAATAGCATTCATTCTTTAACTCAATGTCAAGTACATGCTTTTATAGTTATAGGATGGTTCCCCTTTTCTCATTGTGTCTATGGGATTCATGCAACTTCTCTTAGGTTGTTGCATGTCCCTTGCCCTACTGCTCCATACAAAGAGGATATCTTAGGAGTGTGATTGCATAAATATTAACACTTGTTATATTGGATTATATTAAAAAACTCGCCACTCTCTAACATGATGATTTCTTTTGTGGTCCAATTTGTGGCATGGGCCACTGGACATGTTTGCAAGACTCTAGGTGGAACATGTTTAATGGAAGAGCATATATCCCATGTGTGGTCTACACTATCATTGTGGGACCACATTGACTAATGCAGCATTAGTGATAACAAAAACTTACCAATATGAGGTGCAAGTTTTCTTCTATGAGCATGGGTTAGTACATAAATGTATTACATTTGCATCCATTCCAAACTTTCAGAGATACATATAGTATAAGTGCTTGTGCAACATGATCTGTAAAATCCTGACAATTGCATGTTTGGTTCTTTGTGATGTGCACATCATAGCACTCTTACAAGACACTTGAGTTGGGTGTCTCTATTTTGAAAACCTTATCTTTTAGGGGTTTCACCATGATCCAAGCCTTTATAATTACATTTAGAGCATCAAATCTATCTTTTCCTTGTAGCTTGCAAGACACCTTGCTGATATTTGTGTGTGCCTTCATTGGCCCCTACTTTTTGTGGTACCTTATATTAAACAAAACCTCCACTCTTTAACATGTTAATTTCTTTTGCAATCACTACAATTATAGAATTGCATAAATTACCGCATTCTAGGTTGATTTCTAGGATCTCCTTGAGAGTGGATGCCCCTTGGGTCTTATTTCTTATGGTTTAATTCTCTCTCTCTCTCTCTCTCTCTCTCTCTCTCTCTCTCTCTCTCTCTCTCTCTCTCTCTCTCTCTCTCTCTCTCTCTCTCTCTCTCTCTCTCTCTCTCTCTCTCTCTCTCTCTCTCTCTCTCTCTCTCTCTCTCTCTCTCTCTATATATATATATATATATATATATATATATATATATATATATATATATAATTTCTTTCTTTCTTTTATGTATGTAATAAAACTAACTTATTGATAAAACTTGAGTAAGGGGCTTTATTAATCATGAATGGCATTAAATAGGCATAATATAAGCTATATTTATTTTCAGAACATGTGTTTTTCATCTTTTTTAAAATTGTCCATTATCATTGTAAAAAAGGAAAAGGTCATTCATGTATAGAAGGTTGATGCTTTTCTCAACCATATGGCCAATGCAAATGCAAAAGTAGGATGGAAGATACTAACATTCTGTTTAAATTAGGACAATTAGGACCAAAGAGAGAGGTGAAGAAAGGAATGCACACACACACACACACACACACACACTCTCTCTCTCTCTCTCTCTCTCTCTCTCTCTCTCTCTCTCTCTCTCTCTCTCTCTCTCTCTCTCTCTCTCTCTCTCTCTCTCTCTCTCTCTCTCTCTCTCTCTCTCTCTCTCTCTCTCTCTCTCTCTCTCTCTCTCTCTCTCTCTCTCTCTCTCTCTCTCTCTCTCTCTCTCTACACACACACACACACATGCATATATATATGGATACATTAGGACGGCCTCTTCTAAATACTTCTATTCATCAATTCAAACTTCTTCACCTATTGGTACCTTAGTGATATTTACACAACATATAGACCCAATATTGATGTTTAAACTGATGAAATTACTCTTTAAAAAAATTATCCCTATTGTTACTATTAACATCAATATTATTATCGTCACCATAAGTTTGTCACTATCTATGGCAATATGGGTGATGCACGTATTGATGCCTATACCAATGTGTGACACATACACATATAGCAATGGTTATATTAAAATAATGATGCTAAGAGCAATGGTTGTAGGTAAATTTATGATGCGAATAGCAACGATTGTAAACATTATTTTTGGGTGGTAGGGCTACATGTAAGCAGCCATGCCACTTTCTTGCCACAAAAACAAGTAATCCATCGATTGAATGTATGAACAAGTACAATGACAACATAACACCCATAGTACTACAACAAGTGATATGATAGAACAAAAATAGGAAAAAAAACTACATTTAAAAGTTGCACAAGGCCAAAAAAGAGAAGAGTGCACCATGAATCCAAGCTATAAGCTCTTGCTATAGCTAGTCACCATCTAACAACTCATCTAAATGCAATTGATCATCAAAAGGAGTCTACAATATAATGAAAGATCAATCAAGAGTAGAAAATGTGTAATAAGAACTAAAATTTTGCTATACTCAAGAGACATGACATATCAGACTATCGTGCACATAGAGCTTGTCAATAAGTGCAATTAGATTGTCTTTTTGTATATTATGTCTCCAAGCTTGTAGGATTGCGATTTGTAATAGAGGACTACCCCAAAAAAGAAAAACTAAGATTGTTAAAAGTAGGTTTTTACAATAGGTAACACATAAGGTATGAAAGTCTATATACTAAAAACACTATATTAGGGAATTTGGGAATTCCCAATATAGTTAAATTTTGGCCACATGTTCAAATCTTGTCCCCTTACTTTGAAAGTGGAGTCTACCCTAATTACTATATAGGTTGTTTTAAGTTCCACTTTGAAGCATGGGTTAAAATTTAGCCACATGGTCAAATCTTTACTCCTTATTTTGAAAGTGAGACCTAGGAGATTTCCAAATTCTCTAATATGGTGTTTAAAAGGGAACTTACAAAATCCTCTAGGTACATCCTATGACCACCACTCCTAAGATGATTCACAACTCTCCTCTCCAATCATGTCCTTGGTACTACCGCTATCATTTGTGAAGAGTCCATAGCCTCCTCTTTGAACCTCCTCTAGTTCTCCTAGTCTAGCCACTCAAGCTTCCTTGTGTCACTCATCATTACCTTCTATGCATTTGATAGTCTATGGGGCATGTAGGTGTGCATCAGCTCCATCATCCATCCTATGGAGAATTGATAGATCGTATTACTGAAGGTACTGGAAAATCCTTATGCAAGGATGCTATGACATAGTCATTGCTCACCTCAAGTATATTTTTCTACGAATAATCCAATGCATTGTGCCTAAAAACTTATTGGCATAACTCATGCATACATGCAATGAGCCTCTTTCCCTCATTCCTATATACTGCACTAGTGGTTTGCCTCATCAGGTACCCATAGCTTGGTGGGATATGTTTGGTATACATTCTCTCCTACCTAGGATATAATTAAGAGACCCCAGTATATCTAGTGTACCTACAACAGTGGCACCTATAGGAGTGCCTCCCATAGACAACCGCCCATAGACAACAAGGTAAACCCTAACATCATAAGAGTGGAAGTGCCTATAGGTGTAGCCATGCTAGTGGGTGATGGGCATCTACTCCGATCAACGGGAGCGGGACACTATATCAATATCTTTGCAACAAGCACCACATCCATCTTCCCTAAAACTAGAATGGAAGTGAGGAGTATCAACCATATCTCTGTAGCGCTCCCCCAAAACTAGACTTGTATGACGAGGAGAGGAAGTTCATGGCTCTCCAAAGCATCCACCAACAAATACCACCTCCTAGTCAAGTGAGATATAGTTGAGCCACCTCCATCTATGTCCAACCTCAAGTGTTGACTCTACTTGCTCAAAACCGATGTGTCGGAGTGTACCGATGTAGAATGCCTAGACATCGATCAAGACAACTCCGCATCTACTCTATCTCTGAAGTTCACCATCTAATTTGGATACATACTCATGAACATCTCCTCTAGCTCCTCATTTGTGAATTATCAGCTCATACTACTCTTTGGACTATCTATAATGACCTGCACAACCAAAAATAGATATCAAAACATTCAATACAAAGGTAAAAGTGAAGCACAATAACAACATATATCAATGGACTTGCATATAGTACTGATGTAAGTAAGGGCCCAATCACTCTAGCAATAAGCTAACGTAAATACGATCACTTCTACGGCTCCATAGCTTCATCTTAGCATAGCTTAGCATACATCAGAAGGTCTATGCAAAGATTTCCACAAAAAGAAGAGACTATTTTGTTCTCTCAATGAATACTTGTACGCCAATCTCCTCTGCTACATTGCCCATGCTTGTTTCCTCCACTTTCTACAAGTCATTCTCCCCTACTTGCATGCTCTCCTTATCCACACTAGGGATACCGCTTTCATTATACACTTGAACCATTTTCCGAGGTACCACAAACGACCAATGAGGTTGTTCTGAGTTAGGATAAAAGATCACTTGTATGGAACCAATTATGAACTTCAAGCAAAATAAAAGGTATTGGTGGCCTTTGATTTCCTAGATTAAAAGCAATAATATGAGCTCCACTTGCTCACAATGACTTAGCAAGACAAATGTATCTCGCAAATCATTCCACTTTTCTTCAGAATATACCTCTAAGAACGTAAACAACCCTTGTTGAACAGTTTCTCCCACTCCTCCTAATGCTACTTTAAACCATTGCACATCAAATGTGATCACAAAAGGCTATAATAATCTACTAAAATTACACTTTGTAAGTTGTCAAAGCACTCCGTCTCATTCACTAGAATATTTAGCTATGTGGCTTGTCATTAACTTTTTTGCTCAAACTTTGCCATGGTGCCACAATCCATCATTGAGTGCAATCTATTGATGCACTCTATTAAAAAATGTCACCCATGCAATCATACCATCCTATAGACTTTGTACTATACATTAAAATAGTTTGGCTTAGTTTTGTCACTTACAATTGCTAGATACAATAATTATGAGGCCACATGTTTGAAAGGGAAGTGGAATCCCGAAGGAAGAAGCTTGGCAGTGAGAGCTATGGTGGATGGAGAGCAAGAGCAAGAGAGAGAGTGAAACTCAAAGTGGGAACTCCAACAACCACAATGTGTGGCCGGACCTTCCTTTATTCAAACTATCACTAAAAGAATAAAGAATAAGTGAGTGTGACGGGCACCCGCCACCTGTAGTGTGTAATGGCGGGTACTATCAGTGTAGTAAAGTGTAGTAATACACGGGCAGCTAGGCGGAGGCACCTTTACCCCCAACAGCCTCCCACTTAAAGGCGAAACTGCTCGAGTGAGAGAGAAAAAAGAAAAGACAGTACAACATGTACACATGTACAGCAGGATGAGGAAAAATATGTCATCTCATCCAACGCAATCTCGTGGGGAAGGCAAAGCGCTCTGTAGTGAGGCTCTTCATGAGCAAGTCTGCAGGATTCTGCTCAGTCGAAATCTTGACAAGGTCAATAGACCTATCCTTAATGACCTTGCGAATGAAGTGATACCTCACCTCAATATGTTTCATCTTCACATGGAAGACCAAATTCTTGGCCATTCTTGGCCGGCAGATTCTTGGCAACTAAATGGTACTCATAGAATCCGAATGCAGTGTAGGCATAGCATTTGTCATACCAAGGTCTGCAATCAAACGGCCTAACCAGATAGCCTCCTTGCAAGCTTGTGTGGATGAAATATAATCGGCCTCTATAGTAGAAAGAGCCATACACTTCTGCGCCGTGGACATTCAAGAGATAGCCCCTCCAGCATAAGTGAACACATAGCCAGAAGTGGACTTCCTACTATCTGCATGTCCTGCATAATCAGAGTCAGTGTACCTCATGACTCCTGTATCCTGGCTGCCATAGTAAATACACATATCTGTTGTGTCCTTTAGGTACCTCATGATACCCTTCACATCTCCCAATGCTTCTTGCCATGTGTGGCCATATAACGTGCCACAATCCCAACTGTAAAAGCAATATCTGGACGGGTGGCTATCATGGCATACATAAGACTGCCCACGGCTAATGCATAGGGAATCTTGGCCATCTCGGCCCTCTGCTCATTGGTCTGTGGACAATCGGCCTATGAAACCTTCACATGAGAAGGTAATGGACAGCCAATAGGCTTAACATCCTGCATGCGGAAGTGGTCAAGGACTTTATGAATGTACTCCCTCTGTGACAGATAGAGTAGTCCCTGAGATCTATCGTGCGTAATGCACATACCAAGTATATAAGAGGCATGTCCCAGATCTTTCATCTCAAAGCTCTTCTTGAGCTGAGCCTTAAGAGCATCTAGCTCCTCATGAGCTGTCCCTACTAAAAGCATGTCATCCACATAGAGTACCAAAATCAATAAAGAACCGTCACGGGCTTTCTTCGTGTACAAGCACAGATCCATAACACTGCGGCTATAGCCCTGTGACTGCATGGATGCATCAAACTTATGGTACCATTCCCTAGGTGCCTGCTTCAAGTCATATAGACTCTTCTTTAGCTTGCACACTAGGTGTTCCCTGCCAAGGTCTACAAAGCCCTTAGGCTGCTCCATGTAAATCTCATCATGTAAGTCCCCATGTAAAAAGGCCATCTTGACATCCATCTGGTACAAGTCCAAGTCAAGCTGTGCAACCAAGGCCAAGACTAAGCATAGGGTGGTCATCTTGACCACATGAGAAAAGACTTCATCAAAGTCAACACCATGCTCCTACTTAAAACCCTTAGCAACCAATTGAGTCTTGTATGCTAGCTTGGGGTATTCAGGGGTACTTTTCAGCTTGTACATCTACTTGCATGGCAAAGCCTTCTTACCCTAAGGCAGGGAAACCAAATCCCAAGTCTAATTCTTATGCAATGAGTCAAGCTTAGACTACACTAGTACATAATCCATAGAGGGCGCAAAATGATCAAGAGTTCGTCTATCTCTAGTAGAATGCCTCAACCCAGGCTCTACTGCCTGACTGACATCCTATCTAACATCTGGGCCATGAGCATCATATGATGTTGCACGTTGGCTAGCTGGCCGTGGAGCGAGCTAAACGGGAGCAAGTGGCTCCTCCTGAAAGATAATTCTGCATACCTCAACCACTTTCTCTGGCTGCATATGCATTTTGTCCTCATCAAATATGACATCATGGCTGTGGATCACTTTCCACGCCTGTGGATCACACAGATGGTTACCCATCTCTCTTGCATCTCCATAGCCAATGAAAATGCATTTGACACTTTTAGGATCTAGCTTATTGCATTTGTCCTTGGGCACATGGTAGAATGCCTCACATCCAAAGACACACAAATGATCATAAGAGGGGGGCTTGCCTGCCCATATCTCCTCTGCAACCTGAAAGTCAATGCCACTGCTAGGCAACCTGTTAATGAGATGCACTGCAATAGTAACTACCTCAGCCCAAAAGTGATGCGGTAAGCCAGCCTGGCTAAGCATGCTACGGACCCTTTTCTATTCATGTGTTCAGCCATACCATTCTGGGGTGGGGTGTAAGGGGCAGTCAACTGACCCTTGATACCCCGCTCATCACAAAACTGCTCAAAACACATACTCACCCCCATTATCTAACCTTAGGCATTTTAGCCTTTTCCTAGACTGGTTCTCTGCTAATACACTAAGACATCGGATTTTCTCTTTATGGGATAAGCCCAAACCTTACGTGAGTAATCATCTATAGAAGTAATAAAATACTTTGCCCCACCTAGTGACTAACAGGGCATGGACCCACATACATCTGAGTGCACAAGAACCAAGGGCTCACCCACGCGTTTTTTACTAGACTTTTTATGCGTATTTCTAGTCTACCTGCCATACAAACAATGATCACAAGAATCAAAATGCAAAGAGTCAAAAGGCAAAAGATACTACAAAGCATGAAGCATTTTCATTCCTCTAAGGAACATATGCCCCAAACGAGCATGCCAAAGGGATACATGAGGGATAGAACCCACAGACAAAACATGGTCCAAGGTAGCTCCAGATACAAGTAAGGGATAGAGGCTGCCAGACTTGGCACCACTTGCAAGCACAAGCCTGCGACAAGTAATCTTCCATGCAAAGTCTCCAAAAGACACAAAATACCCTGCATCATCAAGCTGTCTAGCTGACATAAGGCTGCGAGTCAATGCAGGAACATGGAGTACATCATGCAAAACAAAAGAACTACCAGAAGGAAACTGCAGCCTAACATCTCCAATGCCCACAATGTCAAGAGACCTATCATCACCAAGATGCACAGAACCAAAGATGGTACGATAGGTATGAAACCAATCTTTACAGGGTGTCACATGAAATGATGCACTCGAATCCAAAATCCAGCACTGTGCATACATAGAATGTATCTTAGAAGCCTGTAAGGCATTGCATGAAGAAGCTGTAAGTATGTAATCTTCATCTAAATCAGTGGCCTGCATGACATTAACCTCTTCTATCTTCACACTGGACTTTGTAGGTACAATACTCAGAAAACTTTTCATGCACTTTCTCTTTTCCCTTTTCCTTGTGCTTATCATCGCACATCTTATGGCACTGCGGCCTAATATATCCTACTTTCCCACAATAATGACAGGTAAGATCAGACTTCCATCCATGGGACTTACTGCGACCACGTGACTTGGACGTGGACTTCTGAGAGTCCCTGCCCTTATGATCATTATCATGCATGCCATGTTCTGCCACCTCTAATGGCCAATGTGCATGTGAAGAGCGGGAAGCATCATCATTTCTCCTATTGATTTCCTCAATCAATAAAGTACTCTAAACATCATTGATTTTCATCCCATCAAGCTTGTTCGTGCATATGGCAGTATGAAAGACATCCCAAGATTTAGGCAAGGTGCCAAGCAGAAACAATGAGTGCAAGTTGTCTTTGAACTCGATACCCTGTGACAATAGATTCTTCATGTCATGATAGCATGAAACTGACTGAAATGAGATGATAGGGATGTCCCCTTCTTCATGCGAAGGTCCATTAACTGCTTCAGCCAATACATTTGCGATGCAAGACTCTGCTGCACATAAAGCTCCTCAATCTTCTCCCATAAATCCCATACACTCTGATTCTCATCTTTAACAACATTATGATGGACCTCTTCTGAGAGTGACAAGATAATTGTAGACTTGCATAGCTCATCAACTTCCGTCCAAGCATCATCATCCATATCCTCGAGTTTAACACCCTTGAAATGCAAGGGTTTAATATGCAACTTCTACACCAAAACCTACCATATCTGGGACTTCCAATACCCATAGTTGGTACCATCCAACTTGGCAATGTTAAAGAGAGTTGTGTCTTTCAGATGACCAGCCATATTGTCCCAAATCAATGCAAAAAAGAAAAATTGCATGTTGCTGAGAACCACCTGTCCACTAAATATGACCAAGATAACATCAAATAGTAAGCATTACTCTCATAGAAGTGCTCAAAATCTGCAGATTTCAACTTGCTGGAATAAATGACAGTAGTATGTAAAATTGTCCCAAAGTGAAGCAATCACTAATACATATGTCACTGTAACTGCCAAGTGGCAAGATACATCCAACCGTGAGTGTCAAGGGGCAAGAAGGTACCAAGAACTATCAAACCAATAACTTGTCAGGCAAGAGACATCTCATAGGTCTAGAAGTCATGAATGTAATGGATCTCAGGGTAAGAGAAGAGACCAAGCATAAGCACAACTAATAGAGCAAGAAGTTCAATGCATAACCATCCAAGATGCATACAAAACTGACAAACCTGTGACAGATATAGGTTCCTGCCCCAATAGGCGTATCAAATCAGCCCACTATAGATTAATTGCAGACATAAAGCTCTCAAGAGAGCAAATGAATGTAACTATCCCACAAGCTCAAGCTCAAGTGTAAGTAAGACTTTGTGTCCATCTGAATATACCAAGAGGCTCCCACTAGAAGTAAAGTCAAATACAAATAGAGCAAGCAACACTCTAATACATGGAGTACATAGCATCAGACATGCCAAATCCCAATAGGGTACATCCAGAGCATAGATCCCATGCTATCTTAGACCCGTAAAGCATAAGCCTGAAAACATTCAAATAGCATGTAACTGACAACCAAATGTAATGCCCAGTAGGTCCAGAATGGTCAAATACATCTGAAGACAAAGCTCTAAGTGATTGTTAAGCATGGGCAAACCAAGTGGCATCCATATCTGACCAAAGCATAAATGCAAGAAGCCTAAATGGCAAGCACTGACAATAGGCATAAACCGGTCCAAAGCATGCCAACTGAAGCCAAATGCCAATGAATGACGACCAAGTTGGAGCCTAATCCACCAAGCTCAAAAACATTCCAGAACCAAAAAGAAGCATTTGACAATCTCCAAATACATCTGTATGATCATTCAAATCTCCAGTAAGCACCCCGTATCCAAGAACCAATGCATACACCAAGTAAATGAGCTTCAGCCCATTATATTATAGCAACATATTTACTATCAAATGAAGCTCAATCAGTGCCCAAATCTGCTCCAAATCAGTCCCAAAGCATAGACATAGCATCCCATAACATCGGGGCATCACCAGGCATCAATAGGCATCAAACGGGCAATGCCAAGAAGCATCAAAAAGTAAATGTCAAGTGCTGCCCTATTTTGATAGTCCTAAGATTGTGTATATAGCAATGGCTGAAGGTGGAAGCACTCGAATCGATCACCGAGAGCCAAGAACTAATGCCAGGGAGCCCAACAATGATTGGGAAGGTTGCTAGCAGTGTTGGAAAGCCGAGGAAAGAGTTGGAAATGCTAGGAAGAGATCAGCCCAGCCCCCTAAAAATGTGCCACATTTTGCGTTGGCTGCTCTTGGGGGCTGGGGGGTCTTCAACAGTGCTCTAGAGCACTTGGCAATGTTGAGAGGGCTCCCATGCAGCCCTGCAAGGTGCCAATTGAAGTCCGGAAGCTCAGAGAGGAGGCGGGAGATCAAAACATATCTGTAAATGAAGGTGCCATGGCTGCCATTGAAACTTAGGTTGAAGCTCTTCAAATCCGAGCTAAAGAGAATGCTGGGCAAGCTCCAATGCCTTTGCTCTAATACTAGTTGAAAGGGATGTGGAACCCAAGAGGAAGAAGCTTGGAGGTGAGAGATATGGCGGATAGAGAGCAAGAGCAAGAGAGTGAGCGAAACTCAAAGTGGGAACTCCAACAACCATAATGTGTGGCCATGCCTTCCTTTATTCAAAGTGTCACCAAAAGAATAAAGAATAAGTGATTGTGACACGTGCCCGCCACCTGCAGTGTGCGGTGGCGAGTACTGTCAGTGTAGTAATACACGGGCAGCTAGGTGAAGGCGCCTTTACCCCCAACAATGTTTACCTTTGGACTACATCCCTAGAGAACTCTCACTCCTCTCCCATGACTATCTCCCCTTTATGTGATACTACTATCAATGTATCATGCAACCATATCATAGGCATGAACGATGGCAACTCCTCTAGTCCCTTGGGGTGTCAAACAGATCGCTAATGTGTACTACCCCAAAACTCCAATTGCATTGCCTCTCATTGACTTCTAGGGACTTCATATCTATGAAGTCGCTTCTCCATGGATGCATGGTGCAGTATATAAAATAGATTCACCTCCTCCATGGTTCTATCCATCCAATTCTCTATTCCATTTTCAGCTATTACATCTTTAGTTAGTTTGTCATCATCCTTTAGGGTCCATAGCATTTTATTGTCTATATTTATTGTCACAAACTACTAAGAAATATGTACCAAACCCTCAATCCTTCAACAATGCTACTCTCTAGGTGAACCTATCATTGCACAAAGCCTGTCATAAAGTGCTCCAAAAAGAACATCCATTGGTTATGTACCTATCTTGCAACCTTTGCTTCGTCCATAAGCTGTACTAGGAAGTGGGTCTATATAGTGAGCATACTTGTGGATAAGTACTTATCACGAATAAACAAACTATCTCAACTACTCATGAATTCAATTTGGGATGTCCTTATCTCATTTTGGATATCCATTGCACTAAGTTCGACAACTCGTAAATGGATGAACATATCTTGAGAGTGAGACAACCTATGATTGTGATCGGTAGTATGAACTATCACATATCCAATACTTTATGTATTACATGTCATTGCAAAATAGAAAATACAAGTGCTTAATCAGGTCAATGACTATCAAACTTGGCATATCTTATCCCAATCATGGGATTTGAGTCCTATTAGCTAGTTACCTTTAGAAAGCATAGACCTAAGAGAGTGTATCATATCCATCACTATGCGGATAAATCTGATGATTTGCTTCAACTTGCACTCCTCTTTAGTGGACAAGGACCTAGGAGCACAAGGTAGTTGTACACGACCATGGAGCTTATTTGTGGCCAATACACCTCCATCTTACTTGTCTCTTTCCAGTCCATCCTTGCCCCCAGCATCTCTCTTTCCTATGATATGATCCCATAATAAGCTACCAACATTCTTGAAAATTGTCTAATATGACAACTCATAGAAAATGAGAACCGTCATATTTCACTTGGAAGGAACTCTTTATGGACCATCTTCCACTCATACCAGCTTTAGGCATTCATCCTTGCAAGAGGTTGTCCAATGAACCCTTCTCTTAAATCATGGCTCTTCAATAACAAGGCTACATGCCCCTAATAAACTATATTTTTTAATAATGCGAGACCTTTGAAAGTCCAAACTTAAGTCCCCAACTTTGGTCCCACACATTGAACATGCATGGTAACCTCAACTAGTCAACAAAGCCTCCCTCTAGTCAACATGAGCATAAAAGTGTGATATTAGAGAAATCAATGAGAATGGAGACTTGTTTATTTGAGTACTCTCCAAAACCTAAAAAGTCATGTATGGTCCACATAAGAATGTCCCTTATATTAGTGGATTACCTCTCAAAATGCTTGCTCATGTTTTCCACTATAATTCCCTCCTCCCACAACATCTTAAGCTTCTCAACTAATGGATAGAGATATACATCCATATTCTTGACTTTAGAGCATCCAAGCATGAGCAAGCTAAGGATTAGGTGTTCTTTCTTTACTGAAAGTCATAGCAGAATGTTGTAGTTAACAAGGATTACTAACCACATACTCTAAGAGGTTGAGCCTCTAAATGGATTTATGCCATCCATAGCAAGACCAAACCAAGATTCCTTACCTCTCATACAAAGTCCAAAAAGGTGGAATCAATGTGACACCTATTAAGATGGCAAGCTTAATACCTACAGACATTGATGATGGACTATCTAGTTAGATAGGTTTGCATGTCGACACTTAGCACGTCAGTGGTCATTATATCCTCACACGTTCACTAGCATGTCACTTATTAAATGTGGTCATTTATACCTACATATAGCTAGCACAATTATAATGTTAATCGATTAGTATAGTTTGTTATACATTATTTGACTTAGTAGGTCACTTTCCTTTATATCATATCCTATCTACACTTTGTGCATATCATATTGTGAGAGAAAGAAGGAAGAAAACCAAGAAGAAAATGTTTTGGTCCCCATCTCTCTTCTTGTATTCTTGAGTGAGCTTCCTCCTCTTACATATGTTGTGTGTGTTCAATCCATAGCTCATGCAAGTCCCCCCACCACACTATTGGTGACATGGTATCAAAGAGGTACCCATGAGAGAGACTAGTTTTGAAGGGTAAAGTAAAGAAGGAGGAGTAAGGATTCAAGCAAGTAAGAAATTAAAAAGAAGCTCTCCCATTCTCTCTCTCTTTCCCTTGGATGGTGCCTGTGGAGACACTGAAAGTGGGGTAGAGCAAAATTCTTAAACTGTTTGAGATTGGTGAGGAAGCAAAATATGTATATTCTACAAATAAGCCCTTTAGGGATTTTTTTGATATGTTTAAAGCCATCTGAGGCCATTTTGGACCCCATTTTAGCTCTGCAGGTTTGCATATAGTTGTTTCAAGGCACTATAATTTCAGTTATGTTGGTCATTCTCCAATGCACAGATTAGAGATTTCAAATCTATAAGTTTTGAGGTGTTTGTTAAGAAGAAAACACAAGGTTTATCTACAAAGAGGTTACAAATTGTATGTATTATTGAGCAAACTGTGAAAAAGGTTGCTCGATTTTATTGATGTGCACATTTTGTGAAAGATCATAAAATACTTACTTGCTTTTTAGTATTTAGTTTTGTCATAATGGATGAGAATAGTAGAAATCCTATCATCGAGAAGCTAGACAATAATAATTATCTATCATGGAAGTTCCGCGTAGTGACAAACTTTCTTATTGGAAAAAGGCTTCTATCAGTTTGTTTCAGGTAAAGAGAAGGAATAGAGCTAAGTAAACATGTGACTATAGAAGAATAAAGGTGTGGAAAGAATGGAATGCAAAATATAAAAAGGTAATGTATTGGTTGTCTACAGTCATTCATAATACTATGCTGGGGCATATAAAAAATGTAGGGACTTCACATGCAGTCTAGACAACCTTTCAGAAAATATTTTCAGTAAATACAAAGACCACAAAAGATTTGACTCAAGCAAGAGTTTAATATCTTAAAGAAAGGAAAGATGTTCATAAATGAGTATATTTTGAAGGTGAGAATCATTGCAAATACATTGGTAGTTATTTATGCAATGCTTGATAATGAGGACTTCATTTCATCTACTTTGGGTAGCCCTAATAATGAGAAGGTGTAGAAATAGTTTGTTACTTTTGTGTATGTACGGAAGCCATTTCTAGATTTTGATGAGTTGGTCTCTCTCAAGATTGTTGAAAAGATTCGACGTATAGGTGAATCATTTGAAAGAAGTGTAAATAGGTCCAATCATTTTACTCAAGTTTAGGAAGGGGACATGATAGATTCTCTTCAAGAGGCTGTGGAATGGGTTGTATTGGTGGTAACTAAGAAAATAGGTTAAGTCAACAAATTTGGTGACATGTGGATTTTGAGATATCATGGTAAATCAAAAGGCAAGGGAAGCTCTGGAGAAAGAGTTGGATGGCAGAATAGAGGTTCTAGTAATTTTGGTATTGTCTACCATTGTTGTAGAAGAACATATCATATTACAGCCCATTGTTTTAATAAGAAGAATAGCATTCACAGTAACAAGTTGTAGTAAGGAAATTATGCATTGTATTCAAGGTAGAATGATGACAAAAATGAGTATTTTTTTGTCATGTAGTATATGATGAATGTTGTTATATAAAAAGGGGCATGTGATGATGTATAGTATGTTAATTTACATGCATCTAATCATATGACTAGCCATGCTAAATGGTTCGGATAGACATAAGATTTACCAAGTCCAAATTATGTAGAGATGGGTGATGATTTGTGCCATTTGATTTCACAAATCGAAAAAGTTCCTTTGTCCTTGTATAATAGTCGGACAAAGTGTTGTCAAATGTTTTACATGTACCATCCCATCCAAAGAATTTGGTATCTATTGGAGGGCTATTTTGTTGAAGGCTTCAACAATAAGTGCAAAATGGTTGTAAAAGGAAGTAGAGTTGGCTACATGTTTACTTTGGATACTAAAATACTTGCTATAAATGCTACTACGTATACTAAAGGCAAAGGTGTGGTTGTAGAAATTGAAATATGGCACAAACACATTGGACACGCAAATTTACAAATGTAGAAATTCATGCAATCGAAAGGGCCTATATTCAAAGTTACAAATTATATAAAGTTTGTGAAGCATGTTGATTTGGAAAGCAGGCACATAAACTATTTTTTCATGATAGAGATATAAGCAACAAGAATATACTTGATGTGGTGCATATATATGTTAGGGGGCTTACCTAGAATGTATTTCTTGATGGTAGTACATGTTTTATTACTTTCGTTGATTGCTCTAAGAAACTCAAGGTATATTTTATGAAGGAAAAGAGTAAAGTGTTTAAGCACTTCAAAACTTTCAAGGCTATTGTTGAAATAGAAACAAGCTTGAAAGCTTGAGATCACTAGAGGGGGAGAATAGATTTCTAACGAGTTCAATTATTTTTTGAGGTCTCATAGGATAAAGTAATATTTACATATAGGTATATCCCACAACAAAATGGGGTTGCAAAAAGAAAAATTAGATATGTTGTAGAAGTTGCACATGCGTTGATAGGTGAAAATAATATATCCAAGCATTTTTTGATTGAAGATGTTCATACTGTTGTGTACATTATGAATAGGTCTCACATAACTATAGTTCATGGTATGACTCATGAATAATATTTTATAGGCAAGAAACCTAATGTATCACACTTGAAAGTGTTTGGTTGTATTTCATATGTTCATATGCCTAATGAGTTGAGAGGAAGAAATTAGATCCAAAGGTCAAAATTTGTATTTTCATTGGATACTCTATTGAGCAAAATAGGTATCATTGTTATTACCCTGTTACTAGTGAGTTTCAAGTGAGAAGGTATGTTATTTTTTATGAGATGCATAAATGGTATCCATCTAGTGAAGATGCATTGAATGATGTTGAGGATCATGATAGTCATGTGTAGACAAAAAAGTAGGAATCAGAGACTCTTAATAAACCAAAGACATCATCTAGTGGTAGATCTATAGTCAACATCCTTAGTGTAGGAGACTAAGAAGTAGTTCCACATCTTCACATGCATCTACTAGTGTGGCAAGTAATGACAAAGGGAAGAAGAAAGTGTCAAATGTTAATAATGTATCTACTATTCATGTGGTTCTTGATGGACTCTCATGGTTTAGAGAGTCATGATAAACTTGGTATTCCTTCAATCATGATAGCAGGTGTACAAAGAGCACATGGTAATGTAAAGGCTCCATTGAGTGATCTAGTGGAACGTAGGTCTAGTAAGGTGAGATACCTTGTTAGAAGATTTGGTTTTGAAAGTTATGCAACTCATCGTTATGTCTATATTCTAAAGATAGGTGAGGATGTTAAGCCCACTTGTTTTGAGAAGGCTATTGGTCATGCTCATTGGGATGCAACAATGGATGAGAAGATGGATGTATTAGAGGCCAACATGACTTGGGATCTAGTACAATTGCCCAAAGGCAAGAGAAAGCTATTGGTTGTAAGTGGATCTATAAAATAAAGCATAATGTAGATGGCTCTATTAGCAAGTATAAGGCTAAGTTGGTTGTAAAAGACTATGCATATATGTATGGTATAGATGATGAAGAGACATTCTGTCCAATTACTAGGACAAAAACCATTAGATGTGTGTGTACAACCAAAGGTTGGAATCAATAGCAAATGAATGTGAAGAATAGCTTCTTGCATGGTGATTCGCAAGAAGAGGTATATATGGAGCAGCTAGTAGGTTATGAGGATTTAGAGTATCCCACATATTTGTGTAGGTTAAAGAGGGTGCTCTATGGCTAAAAGAAGCACCTAGATTATTGTCTAACCAGATCAGAGAGTATCTTGTCAACATTGGCTTTTATGTTTCAGATGCAAATCACCCACTTTATGTGAGGAAGGGTGATGCATATTTAGTTGTCATAGTCATCTATATGGATAATATAATTATCATAGGTGATAGTGATAGTGGGATTGCTAATGTCAAGGGCCTTTTGAAACAAAAGTCTCAGTTGAAGGAGTTGGGTGAACTAAGATACTTCCTTGGTATTAAAGTGATTAGATGTGCCAATGGTATATGGTTGTCTCAAAGATAGTATGGCTTGGATATATTATCCAAGTATGGTATGACGACATGTAAGCCTCTTTCAGGTTTATTGGAGAAAAATATACAATTAAGTGCCGATGTTGGGGATGAGATAGAAGATCCTACTATGTTCAAAAGATCGTAGGGAGTTTAATCTACATGACCAGTCACAAGTCCAGGACTTGTGAGTCAGTTTATATAAGTACCTAGGAAGCCTCATTTGGATATAGTCAGACACATATTGAGGTATGTGAAGTCCACATTACATTATTGACTTTTTTATAGTTGAGTAAAGATATGCAAATGTTTGCTTATATATATGTAGATTGGGTTAGTAGCAAGTTCCATAAAAGATCTCTGGTTACGCATTGTGACTATTGAAGTTTCCACATATTGTGTCTCTCTCTCTTAGTCTCTTGCTCTATCCACCATAGCTCTCACTTCCACTTGTGCACTTCCTCTCGGGTTCTACCTTTCAACTAGTATCAAAGCCAACCATTCAAGGAGCTATTTTATCCTTTGCTTCAGCCTAGATTCAAAGCTTTAGCTAAAGCTTTCATCATGGCAGCCATTACTTCTTCCTTTCGACATACACATTGTGTCTTTTCTTCTCCCCACTTGTTCCAGCTTGCTCATGGCTTGTCAAGGAGCTTCCTAGGGCTTAGAGCCTTGTTGAGTACTTGTTGAGCTAAGGAACAATTATCCTATCCATTTTGAGTGGATAAAGAGCATGCTACAGAAGTCATGGACAATTATGGCAACTTGACATCACTTCCATATTTTAGCCATAACTTTTGCATATGATATCAAATTCAGGTGTTCTATAGTTTGAAACAAAGAGCATGAAAAAAGCTACAAACTTGAGTTTATAGAGTTGATTCTTTGTAGTTTTTAGTCCTATGTTTTATACAAAAGAAAACCATTTTGATTTATAAGCAAAGTCCTGCTTCACAGATGTATTGGTTGAAATAGCTCAAGGACCTTTGCATAAAGAAAGGGACTGCTGTGTCCGCACATTTGAATGGATTTCAATCTATTTTCAGCCAGTTGGCTTCGCAAGGCATTGAGTTTAAGGATAATCTTCCTCACTTATTCTTGCTTGTGACACTTCCTGAGTCATGGGACAATTTTCATTGTGCCTAGTATGCTAATATGCCTAAAGATGGTTTGAAACTCTTAGATGTTGAGGATGCCTTACTCACAGAGGAGATAAATAGAAAGAATGTGGATGTAACCCATACTTCTCAAACATTGACTATAAATCTCATGGTTGTAAGGCCTCTCTTACATGCTATTGTTGTGGAAAATAGGAAAGTATTCGGCCATAGTTCCGTAAGATGCATGATGATAAGCACAAGGAGAAAGGCAAGGGCAAAGTGCAAGATAACTCTGATGATCAGAGCATTGTTCCTAGTAAGTTCAACATGAAATTTGAGGAGATAAATGCCTTGGAGACTAAGTTTGATGATGGTTACATCTTGGAAACTTCTTCTCTTGATGCTAGTCAACTGATGCCTCGTTTACTTTTTCTTGATGTTGGTTACTTGATTCGAGGGCTTCTTCCATGGTACCCCACATAGGGATTGGTTTCATTCATATTGCAGCATGAAAGGTTTTGTGAGACTAAAAAATGACTTAGCACCGAATACTATTAGCATTTGTGATTTTTTATTGCAGTTTGCTTCTAGTAGCACTTTTATTTTGCATGACCTATGCCATGTTTCAGCCTTGACCAAAAGCCTACTCTCTGCTAGACACATGGATGACATAGGCTATCATGTATCTTTCGATGATTCCACATGAAATATCACCAACGAGAATATTGTTTTTTCTCGAGGTGCCAACATTGTAGCTTGTATCCCTTGCTTATATATGAGTCTACAGATCACATTTTGGATGTGGCTAACATACCACATATATCTATGTGGCATTGTTACCTTTGGCACATATCATTAAAGTGAATAAAAATGCTTACTCATTGTTGCGATATCTTCCACCTCTTGATTAAAAATGTTTTGATTCTTGTGACCATCATCTTTATGGCAAACAAACACATAGTTCTCATGAGAATTTTGGCATTACACACATGGATGAGACTGTAGCTCTTGTTCATTCTAATGTATGTGGTCCCATGCCCTATCAATCCACTAGGTGACCTAAACTATTTTGTGACTTCATTAATGATCATTCACATAAGATATGGGCATCTCCTATAAAGCAGAATTCAGATGTATTGGCTACCTTTTAACATTGGTTTGCCAGTCTAGGTATAGGTTGAAATGCCTAAGGTTAGATAAGGGAGTGAATATGTCTCTAAAGCATTTGAGTAGTCTTGCGATGAGCAATGTATTGAGCAATAAATAATTGTTCCTTACACCCCACCCTAGAATGGTATTGCAGAGTGCATAAATAGAATGATTTAAGAGAAAATATATGGTATGCTTAGCTAGGCAAGCTTACTGTGACATTTTTGGGCTGAGGTAGTTACTACTGATGTACACTTGATAAATAGATCCCCATGCAGTACTATTGGTTGCCATGTTATAGAGGAGATATGGTTTGGAAAATTTTCATCATATGCTCTTATGCATATATTTGAATGTGAGGTTTTTGCCATGTTTCCAAGGACAAATGCAATAAGCTGGATCCTAAACCAATGGAATGTGTCTTTCTCGATTATGGGAATGGAGGTGAGATGCGCTATTGCCTATCTGATCTCTATAGACTAGGAAGGTCATTCATAGCCATGATATTATTTACCATGAGGAGAAGATGCATATGCAACTTGAGCATGTAGTTGAGGTACATGGAGTGATATTTTAGGAGGAGCCTCCTATTACCATACAACATAGCTACACATCCTACAATTGATATTCCAATGGCTTGTTATCATGATGTTAGACAAGATGTACATGCCCCATAACCTATTTTGCAATATCTACTAGAGATAAACATCAACTTGATCATTTGTGTCCTTCATGGACTATGTCATGTTAACAAATTTTAGTGAACCTCCTACTTATGAAGAGGATATATGTAGAGGTGACAGTCACTCTTGGGAGAGGGCCATGTAGTCAAAGTTTGATTCACTACAAAAAAACCATACATGGGATTTGGTTCCTTCGCCCAATGTCACACATGTATTGCCATGTAAATGGGTGTACAAGTTGAACAGTACCCTTGGATATCCCAAGCCAACATGTAAGGCTAGATTGGTTGCTAAGGATTTTAGGTGGGAGCATGGTATTACCTTTAATGAGGTCTTTTCTCCTTTAGTCAAGATGGCTACCCTATGTTTGGTGTTAGCCTTGGTTGCTTAGTTAGATCTAGATCTTTATTAGATGGATGGTAAGACAGCTTTCTTACATGGGGACTTGGATGATGAGATTTATATGTAGCAGCTTAATGGCTTTCAGGAAAAGGGCAAGAAACACCTAATGTGCAAGTTGAGAAAGAACCTTTATGGTCTTAAGCATGCACTTAGGAAATGGTATCATAAGTTTAGTGCATTTATACAATCTCGCAGTCTTACTCCCACAGTGATATGGATTCGTGTCTCTATAACAAGAAGCCTTGTGATGGTAACCTTATTATTTTGGTACTTTATATGGATGGTATATCAATTGCGGGGAGAGCTCATGAGATGAGTTGGATGCTTTGAAAAATCAGCTTAAAAATAGCTTTGAGATGAAGGACATGGGGTAGGTCTCACATATTCTTAGGAAGCACATCACACGCAATCACTCTTAAGGGCTCCTTTGCTTGTCACAAAAGGAGTACACACAAAACATACTTAAATGCTTTCATATGTAGGATTTTAAGCCTATTGGCTATCCCTTATCTTCCCATACGAAGGTCAGTTAGGTAGATTGTCCCTAGTCAGATGAGTAAAAGGCTAAGATTGACCAAGATTCCTTATGCTCTGATAGCCACTCACCCTGACATAGCATTTGCACTTGGAGCTGTGGTACCCGATATGGCTATACCTAACTGATGACATTGGAACATCATTAAGGGAATCATAAGATACATGAAAAACACTGCAGATTCATATTTGCGATGATGGTCAGGATACTACATGCATGGGTTTTACTAACTTTGACTATGCAGGACATGCAAATAGTAGGATGTCCATCTTTGGGTATGTCTTCACTTTTGGTAGAAATGCTATTTCTTGGATATACTTAGTGAAGAAATGCATAATCTTATCTACTATTGAGGCACAATATGTTATAACCACTGAGGCTTGCAAGCATGCCCTATGGTTAGGCCATTTGGTAGTAGATCTTGGTATTATTATTACTCCTACACTACATTCAGATTCTATGAGTGCTAGTCAATTGGCCAAGAATCTGGTCTTCCATGCAAAGACAAAGCACATTGAGGTGCGCTATCACTTCATTAGGGAGGTGGTAGAGGATAAGTATGTTGACCTTGTCAAGATCTTGATTGATGAGAATCTTGCAAATTTGCTTACTAAATGTCTCTCAAGGAAACATTTTACCTTCCTTAAGAAGACGATGGGCATAGGGTGAGATGTCGTATATTCCTCATCCTACTGTACTTTATGTACGTTTATACTTTGTTACTTTTTCTTGTTCTCTCCTCACCAGAGACACATTTATCTTTAGGTAGGAATTTGTTGGGGATAAAAGCGCTTGTGCCTATGCTACCTTGTATTTACTTCACACACCCTAATGCACATGTGTACACTTTAGGTGGGAGGCGTCTATCACTACCACTTTATTCTTTAATTCTTTATTCTTTCAATGACTATTGAATAAGGGAAGGGCCAGTCACACATTGTGATTGTTAGGGTTCCCATATGCGGTATCTCTATCTCTTACTCTCTTACACCATTCGCCATAGCTCTTGCTTTCAATTATGTGCTTCCACTCGAGTGCTATCTTTCAATGAAGAGCTTGAGTTGCCCTTCCCCATTTTCCCCTTCTTCTTCTTCCAAGATGTCATTATCTTTTTACAATCCTTCAATAGATACACCTTCTTACTTATCATAGAAGAATCACTTCATCTTCTTCTTAACCATCCTAGTATGTAGTTGTAAAACCTTGAATATTAGGAGTAATGGCTAGAGATGGAAACCTCCCCTATAGCCTTAAGGTAGATTCATGCTCCAACAACACAGATTGCATGCGAAAAAAAATTCCCCTAGAGTGATTAAGGTTTGATACTTCAAGGCATTAGCCACACCATAAAACTTAAACAAAAGCCTACAAAGCATCAGCCCCATAAGAGGCACTTTAGGAAGAGAAGCTTGCATTCTATGAAGCTCATCTTTGATAGTTGTCACTCAGACGAGAAAGGACTAGATGGAGTTTGTCGACTTGAAACTTGAGAGTTTAAAGATGTTTATAGAGAGTGACAATTTGCATGCGTGATGGAGCCTTATATATTAAGTGAAACTTCACCCACACCTTGATAGAAGTCCAACAGGAAGTGACTACCTATAATACTTCCTTGGAGATGCATAGGAGAAGAGTTGAATATGCAATGCTATCATTGAAGTCCTAATCAAGGACTGTTTCCATGAAGTTATCATTATACCAACCAAATGGAAGTGGAGATGGTTGTTGAGGATGTGAAGTTGAAAAAGAGACAATATTCCATAATTTCTTCTACAAAACTTAAGCCTTCATAACAACACCCTTGATTGCCTATATTAGGTGCCCAATAATTGAAGGCTAAAAAAAGTGACCAAAGCCCAGGCATGATATGTGCTAAACTAATAGATAGTAGGAAGGTGGGTCCCAAAATTGTGTTACAATCTCTTAAATTGAAAATGCATAAGTTCTCAAGTAATATAGTCCTTGAGATTACTATTGTTATAAAGGAGGAGAATGCTTATTCAACAATATGCCAGGAAGTTATAGAATAGAGAGGTGCCCTATTCTCCATCCCCTTGTGCCTCCTCTTTGTGGAACATTTCTATAACACAACAATGGCTTGAATCAATCTAGTGAAGTTCGTGGAAATTTCCCTTGAGATATTTTAGCAGCCTCACCATGTCCTTGTGACACATCTTGTAACAAAAAACAAAAAATGGAATGTGGATGCCCTTTGCATGTACATAAAATCTAAGAATAGTTCTACCCTTTCCTCCATTCTCATGGGTTAGAAGGGGGTGGCTAAGCAAAGCAGTCCAAAAGATGTGCAATTTCAAATTGAAAACTTTGTTTCTATGAATAGTCTAAAAAGTAATATTTGCCCAAGTGTGAAGTACTTCATACCATAGTTTCTACAAACATGCTACATAGTAAAATTTCCCCCTATGAGAGGCTCTTCAAACTACAGTTTGACATATTGGAGGCCATCATGCTAGGTGCCCTTCTAGTGGCCGCTTTACCCTAGGAGGTGAGATAGTGAGACTTTATTTAATAATTCAAAACTTCCTTTGAAAAAGAAAAACAAAAACTTGCCCTAAACATTGGTTGGGATCGGGTAAGAAGGATGATCTTGTTAGAGCCACATATAAGGCATTGAAGAAA
The DNA here is from genome assembly GCF_053477565.2 of Lygodium microphyllum. NCBI lineage: Eukaryota > Viridiplantae > Streptophyta > Polypodiopsida > Schizaeales > Lygodiaceae > Lygodium > Lygodium microphyllum. Next base: position 8,733,188 of record NC_141163.1, on the reverse strand, counting down.
AGCAACTAAGATTGCATTGCTCTAGCTATGCAATGTCCCCCAATCACATGGATCAATGCAAATAATTTATTATACGCTTGACCATCCACTTGAACCACAACTAGTTGACTTCAAAGACAGTGATAATGTGCACTTTGTCATTTCATTTAGGTAAAATAATACGCATAGCACTGATAGAAGAGAGGTGCAACTAGCCATTGACCATAGGACAAAATGATGATTGAGGGAATGGAACTCATCTTCCTACAACAAAGCTTAAAGAACCCATGTGCAGACTATCAAGAATTAAGGATCAACATAATTTCTTCTTTCAAAAGATCTATGCATTCAATAGGTGTTGATAAATGAGACTTCTTGAATAGAATATTGTTTCTCTTGTACCAAATGAACCTCGATATAAGAGAAGAAATCAAAGTAACAAGTTTCCATGTAGCATCATCGTGAAAGCCTTGATCACCATAGAAAACTATTGCAAATCCAAAATCAGATTTGAGATTAGTCCCCTTCAGCCATTTCCTCATCCTATGCCATAAGGGTTGGATTGCAGGGCAAATCCAAAAAAGGTGCTTTTCATCCTCTTCATGCCTTTTACAAAATGGACAGAGAGGAGACATCAAATTTCTTTGTGAATCTTGCCCTAAATGGAAGCTTCTCGAGTAGAAGCCTCCACCTAAAGAAATTCAAATGATGAGAATGAGTGATTTTCCACACATTTTTTAGTTTTGTGCTGTCATGTAGAGAGGGAGGTATAAGGACAACACTTCTTCCACTTCTCTCTTTGAGTTAGAGCAATTGCTGAGGAAGGATGGGGTATAATCTTTCCTCTCCTTGCTCCTTAAGAGTTGCTTGCTAGCTGGACTTGTGAATGCCAGCAAGGGGAGGGAGGGTAGCACAAACAATAGGCGACATGGGCCAATCCTACCTAAGATGAAAGCAGCTTACCTAACCATTGATATTCTTTCAGTGTCAATCCAATTTTTTCTTTGATTGGTTCCAAAGGAAGCCAACACTTCTCTTCATGGTGCCACATCTAAGACCAATTTCAAACCTTTCATAGCCATCGCCTTAGCCAATGGATTGTTAGCTAGAGCAAGGGTAGAGATGAATCTCCATTCTTCTTGAATTTCGCAGACCAAGAAGCTTGTGAGATGACATATTGCCAACTCTTGACAAGCCCTTGAGTGGTTTGGGGACTGAGGTATCTTAATAGGGTCATGACACTAGCAAACTATATCTTGCCATGAAGCTCCATACCATCTTTGTCTATGATCCTTTGACTTAGTGATCCATGCAACAAGGATAGTGGACCATGGCTATCCTTTGTCCATTTTGAACATCACTTTTAAAGTAAGCACATTAGCTTTCTTTGCCAAGGGGTCTAATCCTGCACCTCCCTTGTCCTTCCTTACAAGTATAGCATCCCAATCGATTTGAGCCCACCAACCAAGATTGCCATTCTTTTTCTAAGGAAACTACCTAAAAAGCTTCTCTATTGAGTCCCATAATGCCTTACTAAATGAGAAAAGAGAGGCCATATACACTGTCATATCGATGAGAGAACATTCTTGAGAACCGTGAGCTTCCCAAGAAGGGAGAGTGGCACACTTAACCATTTGGAAATCTTCTCCTGAATTCTTTCCCAATATCAATTGAATCTTTGTCTTGTTCTGATGCCAATTTAAATCAGGGCCCCTAGGTATCTTATTATTTCTCATGGCTTAACCACCTTAAAGCCAAAATCTAACATCCATTCTTGCAGATTTTCCAGATTAAGCATAATGAATTTAGTTTTAGCTCTATTAATGATTGCGAGGATAGTGGAGCAAACTCATTAAATGTCTTAATGAGAGAGTCACTGAGTTTCTTTGAGCTACCACACTAGAAAAGCACTGCCATTAGAAAGAAATGTGAAGGAGAAACTGAGCCATTAGGTAAAGGCGTCGCTTTAATGGCACCCTCCTGGACTTTTTTTAGATCAATCATACGGAGCAGGGGGATTGGTAATTAATGCGAACAAGATTGGGGCAATTGGATAGCCTTGCCCAATAGATCTCTTAAGGGGGAAGGATCTTGTTAGGTTTTCATTGATGCTAATAGTAGCTGAGGCATTCATAAAAAGTGAGTTAATCATGCCAATAAAGAATGGGCCAAAACCCTGAATGCCTTAAGAACACGTCTAATAAAGAGCCAATTTAACGTTAATTAAGATGAAGTTTGACTTGTGTGCCAATGCCAAATCAATAGAGAACAACAAATTCAATATAGCATCCTAAATAATTCTACCATTGAAAAAACCATACTGCCTTACATGGATCACTTTGCTTAATAAGGTCTTAATCATGAGTGCCAAATATTTGGAAATCACCTTGTAGGTGAAATTGAGCATTGTTAAGGGGTGCTAATTATCAAGCCCTAGTTGACCTCTCTAAGGATGCAGCTAGATCTCCTCACATAATTCATCATATCCACATGTCTTACCCACATGAATTTTCTAAAACAACTCAATAGGCAGCTTGTGTGGTTAAGGAGCCTTTCCAAAATGTAACGCAAGATAGAGCATACTACACTTCCTCTAATGTGAATGGTGGCATCAATTGGAGAAATAGGAACTAGAGTCCCTTCCAAAAATTTACGAAGCCTAACATCATAGTCATAAGGTAGTTTGGGTTTAGATCCAACAATAGATGAGAGGCGATTCTCAAATATCTTTACAATGGTGTGCTCATCAGTGTGTAGGACACCCTTCTCATCCTCAATAGTAGCAATAGTTTCACTAGTCTGCTTAGACCTGAGAGAATTGAAGAATAATGAATTAGGGGCACCTTTCCCATTGTCCCCTTAGGAGAGTCTTGGCCGTCTAGACTGCATATCATTATTGGATTTCATAAACTCTTTTCCTTATTTCAGTAGTGCTTGCACAATGAGGTCATGGAGAAATTTTGCGAGCACATGCAATAGCCACTCCCATATTTTGACTACAGCTTCACCTTCATTCCTTCTCTTGGCTGCCATTTTCTTACCACGCTCCTTAGAAGTCTTGGTGATAGCAACAAGGCATCTCGACCATCTGAATTTCAGACTAAGAGCTAGGTTCCTTGCTTGAGACCATGCACACTCCAGATCCTCTAGGAAGTACTTACTTTCCACAAAGGAGGTATTGAAGTGGACCTCCTTGCATTCTTCCTAAAATGACAAGACAAAAAGCCTTTAGAGAATGCAAATTATCTGAAGAAGTAATTCCCATGAGAGTGTGGTAGGTGATTCTCCCACACATCCACCAGGCTCCTTGGGTACAATAAAATCGATCAAGTCTACATGCACTCCAAGTGTCACCAATATGCCTATTATGTCATGTGTATAGGATATCGGTGGTACCCAATGCTATCATACCAACATCCTTCAGTTCACAGCTAGGCTCCAACATCTCCTAGGCCTTAATTTCCCTTGGAGCATGCATCTAGAACCATGCAAGTGGTCAGAAGGGAGGCAAGTCATATTCTAGTCCCATGCAATTAAGGCATGGATTGCATACATATGTTCTTTGAGAAGAAGCCAATGCTTGGCTCTTTGCATTGATGCACTAGCCACATAAACAAAAACTAGTTGGAGATTTAACCCCTAACAATCAACGTGCGTAACAACAGCAAAGCCATCACCCATTCTCCATGCTAGACAAGGCTTGAGGGAATTGTGGACTAGAAGCACAATCCATCCCTTGCCCCTACCCCTTAGATCATATAGGACTGCATAGTCTTTAAATACCAATAAGGCAATAGATTTCTCATCAAACTTAACCTCTTGTAAAGCAACTATTGCATGAGGTTTTTATTTCCTTATGACATCATAGCAAATTTGTTTTTGCAAGTCAGAAGGGGATCATTTTGGTCTACTTAGAACAAGACATATGGGGCATCCATGAACTCATGATTGCCAATGGGTGCATAAAAGTTCTTATCAACTAGAGGTTACCAAGCAAGGTGATTACATGACACCTTGTTGGGGTTCCTACCTTTGTTACCCTTCTTTGCTTGCACTTTAAGTGGTATGTGTTCATTGCCACCCACCATGTTGCTCTGGCCATTCTTTTGACTCTGAATATTGGATGCATCAAATTTATCCTTGATGTCTTTCTTGATTGATTTTAGATTCTACGATGACTTAAACATCTTCTACTTATCTTTGTCCCCAATGGGCTTGTTACTCTCTTCCTCACCAGTTGATTGTGATTGCTGTGCTGATTCTCCCACCAAATTTTGAACTTCTTTCTTCTCCTTAGCTCCTTTCTCTCAAACATTGGGGGAAGGTCTTCGCAAAATGTCAACTACCGTGTGATAGAAACAGCAAGAATTAATGAAGGGAGAGAACTTCAGGCAGTGTAATCTCCATGCCTGAGGTATCTAGCAACTGTAGGAATTTAGAAGGACCATTTCAACAATCCTAAAGAAGAACACAAAAACGATGATCGTTGTGAAGCTACCCTTAGGCATTTGCAATAGTGGGTATGTAAAGAACTTTGCCAAGGGTGGAAACAATTGTTGCCAACTCACCATCCAGTCACGGTGGCAAATCCAACACAAAAACCTAGATTGCCAAGCATTCATGAAGTAAAACTCCCTCATGTTAGAATATCGAAGACCAAGGAATAGTATATACCAAGTTACCACGGATAGCCAATCCATGATGCTAGAAGCTAGTCTTGCTCGAATTTAGAGGCGAGAAAAACAAAATAGAAGCCCTTACCAATGAAACAGAATTGTAACAGGGAAGCTTTGCCTTGGTAAGTGGCTTCAAACCACTGTGTGAACTCCTCCTCCAAGGGGGGTCGTCCCAAGAAATACAGGTAAACAATAGTCATGAGGAGATCAACGTACATTTGCCGAATCTTATCGAATGGCAACACAATGGATGCTTTGTGAACATTGGCTCCTTCACATATCTGGGCTTTACATTCGATGTTGTGTCTAGACTAGTCCAAGCACATACTCCTCTCAACTTCAGCCATATCTAGGACATTAGACTTCAACAACAGAGCTTCACCTACTTTTGCTTTGTAGATATATCCTCAGTTCTCTTCCTCTTTAATGAACCCTTCTACATGCATTCCAAGTGCACATGTGCCTCATCATTGTGCCGTGATGAGACCACCGCCGTCTCATTAGATTTATTAGAATAGAAGGCTAGGTCTAGAAGGCTTGTTTGCAAGCTCTTGTTCTTGTCGTCAACTTCAAAGAGGCGATGAGAACCAATGGGCCCACTAGTTGGTCGACTCAACTTTGGTGTTAACAATTAACCATCTGTGTATCTAATGAAATCTTTTGATGCTTTTAAGGACAGGCATGGACTCTCAACCGGTGTGTAACCTGCCTTAGGCCGGTTACACACCGGGCTATGGATGACAGGAGGTGCAAGTTGTTCATTACTTTGTTTACACACTAAACTGTGCCCAAGAATATCATGAAAGGAGGTTGGCCCATTGGTAATGAATGAGAAGTGTGAGGGGATTGGTGGGGGTTCAATTCCTGTCAGTCTTGCAAAGCCACTTTTTGAAGAAAGGTGTTGTTGTCTTGTACATTGGGTGCGCCTGAATTTCGGGACAGGGAAAATCCTCCGCCCAGAAGTGTCCGTCACCCGCAAAAATCGGGCCCAATGGCCTTTTGACACATAGGACAACAGACGCCTCTTTTTCCACACTGTGTCCCGGTGTGTATCCGGCCTTAGCCCGATGAACGAACACACACACACATTGCTTTTCACACGAGTGGCTTAAGAAAGCAAACTTGGCCTCAAACTTCTTAATAGGCTTAAACCTTCCCCCCTTACAAACGTTCTCTCTCTTGCAACTCAGTGGTCCATTAATGGTTCCTTCGAGGCAATACTCGAGCGAACTCTCCCTTGTACCCCCTTGTTAAACACGACATTGCAGATCATACGCAGTACCATGGTCGAATCGGGAACTTACTGAGAGATTGCACGCCAGTAGCGATGGTGTCAAAGCGCAGGAAACTCTTTGAAAGAGGGGGAGAAGAAAAGCTTCGACAATCGTCGGGCGATGGCAAGCTGGAAAAAAATCTAAAGCAAAAGATAAGGGAGAACAAGAAGAAACAGAGGAAGAACAAGGGAATGATAGTGGACCATCAGCAAGGGCATTCCGTTCCTCCCGGTTCTTCACTGGCGCTTGCAAGCCATGGCATCGTGGATAAAGTCAATGCAAACTGGAAACAGCTTCAAGCTGTAGGTGCGCTTGCTTCTTCGAGCAGGTTCATCTGTAAAAAGTTCTGTGTTTCAATTAAGGTTTGCTAAGAAGAGGTGCTTGTGCTTTTGCTATTCATATACCGTTCACTGCTAACAGGATAATAAGTCAACCTCTATCACTTCTGGGTTACACTGGCTAAAATTCAAGTTTCCTTGTTAACTCTCAGAAACTAGTAGAGCACCACATCATCATTCCTATGTCATCGGTTAGTCATGCAACTAAGTGATTTCTAGATTGTCAAAGCCAATCCTTATATTTAGGTGTCCATCCAGAGCCTGAAGGTAGCTCAGCCTGCAAGCAAACAAATTTCACGCATGGCCCAAGATGAGCCAGCTAGGCCCACAGGTTAGTGCATCCTTTTTCTTCAAAGAAAATGGTTTTGGTTTGGCACTTGCATATGCATATGTGAAATGCATCATAGCACTATTCTTCAGATGATTTCACTGAAGGCACAGCTGATTGTGCCGTGCCTTTGTGCACACACAGTGTCCTTGTTCTGCAATTGAGAGTGTAGCATGTAAACAAGCATGGTGTGCACACGAAACTGCATTTTCATGATGTAAGCTTATGCCTGACATAAAAGATGCAACGTGCAGTGGTATCACATGAACAGACACAAGCTGGATCTCTTACTCCAAAAAGTTCAAATTGCAGGTATTGCCATTTACCCTTTTATGATCTTTTTGTTTGGCCTGCAATATACAGGTTTCCTTCCTGTATGCTGGGAACTCGCACTGATTTGTGTTTCACAAAAAATTGTTATGTGTACGGCTCAGTTTGACAAAAGTTTTGGCCATGGACTGTGAAATGGTGGGTGCCGGCTTAGATGGCAGGAGAAGCATCCTTGCTAGAGTCAGCTTGGTATGGACATCCCAGATTTTTCTTGACAGACATGCATTGGTTCACGTAACAACTTCTTCATTTGTCAGGGTCATTTCCTAGTTATTCAAAGTAGTAGAGTTCTATTTTAAATATTTCAACGATTCCAAGTTCTGGCACAAAGATTAGCAAATGGCAAATTTCTTTTCTTGCAGCAGAAATTTGAAGCACTAAAAAGAAGTGAAAAAAAACCGGTCTCTTTTGCAGGTAAATGTTTGGGGCAATGTGGTTTATGACAAGCATGTTCGCCCTATTGAGTACGTCACGGATTTTCGTACCGGTATTAGTGGGGTTAGGGCACGGGACTTGAAGAATGGTTTGTCCAAGCTCAATCAAACTTACTTATGCTACGTTTCTTAAACTATTTCTTCCTTGCTCGAGAGTAATTCAAATTTTATCCTTAAACAGCGGAGGATTTTGCAATTGTACAAAAGGAAGTTGCAAGTCTCATAGCTAGACGATTGCTAGTGGGCCATGCGGTGCATAATGATTTGAAGGTATGTATTTGATGTTTTGTAATCATTTCAAAAATTCATGAAAGTTTATCGCGTGATAACTTTCCAAACACTTGTCTTGTATAAGCAGTCCATGCGTTTCGACACTTGTAATGATTGAAGATGTGCATCCTATATCTAGTTCCAATTTTCTCCTCTAAAACCATCAATGCAGATAATATGTTTAACTATGTATTGCAATGGGACTATCTCAAGTCAAAAAGAGAATGAGGAAGGTTGATGTGCTTGAAACATGGCTTGAGCCATCTCTAGGGTCCTGGTTTAAGGTTATATCACCCCATGTTTGTGTTAGTAGTCGTGTGCCTTGTGTGGTCATCTCCTGCTTCTTGTGAGTCTTAGTCTGAGTTAGATGACTTATGGAGCTACATCTGGACAACCAAAGTACCTCGCTTTGGCAAAGAACCCAGCTGTCATGCTCATACGAAGCACATCGAGGTTCAATACCACTATGTTTAAGAGCAGATTGTGGATTCTGAGTTGGTGGTAGCCTATTGTCCCACGAAGGACAATGTAGTGGATCTCTTCACAAAGCCTTTGCCCAAGGCTTCTATGCTTCATCACATGAGGTTGTTGGGTCTATAGACACTCCCAGGATTCGAGAGGGGTGGTTAGCCTGCCTATTTTAGTCATACTAGTTTGTCATCTCCTGGTTGTGAGCTCTTGTTAGAGTCTTGATGGAGACATGGGAGCTGTGGCATTTTAGTGTGCATTTCTTTTGTTTTAGGCACATTTACTGTGCATTTTCTTAGCTTGTCAGTTGGTTTACATCCCCGACCAATGTCTTTTTGCTCCATGATTGCTCAAGATGTTGCATCATCATTTTTCCCATTTTATTGTGTAGTCGGACTGCATTTATTGCAGCCGCAGGCATTTTACCAGCAAGTTGGCCATATATTTGCCCTATTTTAGGAGTTCGCCAAATTTGGTGGTTCTTTGCTATATATAGCGGCCACCCCCCACTTGGCCTATACATTCTTCTGCAGGTCGTGTACACTTCGTCTCTGATACTCTTTGACTTTTGTGTTGCCATCTACATTAGCCTGATCTGGTGCCCTCATCGATGTTGTGGTTTGCATGCAAGGATTGATCAGTCCTTTCATTGTATTCAGCATTCATTTTCAGTCAGTGCAGATTTCTTTCTTCTTTGTTTTGTCTCTCTCTTCCCTTCTCATTGTGTTGAAGGGCACATTAGTGCATTTCTTTTTGGGCTCTTTTGGCCATTTTTAGGGTTTTGATCCTTTTAGGGTTTTACTACTTTTTGCCTATATATAGGCAGCCTGCCCTTCTTGCCCTTCCATTCTCTTTATCCATCATTGGTCCTTTGTGATCAGCCAGCCCTCCTCATTCGCCCATCCCCTTGTTGCTATCTAGCATCCATAGTGACGTGTAGAGTTGTGCATTGGGGCTGACTGTTGCAGTCTTGTACCTTCAGTGATTGCAATCACATTGTTCCTTCTCTCACCTGCACTCTCTCTTTGTCTCCTCTCTGTGCTCACTTTCCTCTTGCCATTGCACACTCACAATCTAATGAGGTGCCCGTCCCTAGGAATGCCACAACATTTGTCAAAAGCTTAATACTTTATATTCTGCTTTGGCAAAGTGCAACATGTGAGTGGATTGCTTATCCACCATGCTCCTCCATTTCAGACCAATATGTGATCAATGTGACCCAAATGATGTCATGCATTAATGTTTAATTTTTGCCCCTAAAGTAGCCCCAAAAACTTTTGATGTTATGTTAAAAGGTTTTATTTGTGCGTAGCAGGACAAAAGCCAACAATCCCCTATAAAAGGACATGTAGGCATCCCAAACTCTCACACTCACTCACGTTTTTCAATTGATCACTCTTCTTCTCTATTGACTCATCCTCTCCCTCAGAGTTGGTTGATGCGGTCCAATTGGAATGGCCGATTGTCTTGGAGCTGCTGTCCACACAGTTGGAGCTGCTGCCCATGTCTGCTGGTTGCTGCCCAGCTGCTTCTAGTTAGAGACCTGCTGCCCTTCTGTGTTTTCAGGCTTTCCATCATCTTGATGCTGTTGCCCATTTGTTGCAACTTGCTGCAATTGCCGCATTGTCATCATTTGCATTTGCTGGCTTCACCCTTTCTAAAGTCTACTGCCCATGATCTGGAGCTTTTGCTACCTGTTTTAGGGGGGCTGCCATGTACATTTTTTTGTTGCTGCTCCATATGTAGCCAGTAACTCATGTCCTAGAGGTGTTGCTAGTTAGCCTACATTTGTGTTTGCTAATTCTATCCTCAGATACGGAATCTTAATTCACATTTGTGTTTTGCTATTGCTGTCCTTGGGAGCTGTATTCTTCACTAACATAAGCTATGAAGGACTGCATTTTGCTCCCTTCATTATTGTTTATATTAATCCCATGTCTCCTTTGGCCTCCCCCCCTACTCGGAGGGCTCCATCCATAAAGGATTCCCCTTCCATAGGTGCTGCTGCATTGATCAGTTGGGACAATGTAGTCATCTCAAGCCACTTTGACATCATTAAATCCTTGGCTCACTCCTAAGCCCCAAGCCTAGAGACATGGAGGTGTGAGGCCTATTGTATCATCATTTGTCATTTATTGTTCTTGTTTTCTTTATGTTTTTGAGTTCATTCACTGCTAGTGTTCGCTGTACACTAATAACTTTTTCTGTCTGAATTATCATGTGAAGATCCCATACTGGTTTTTAAAATTATATTATTACTAGTGGCTTACCCATGTCATACCCTATTAATTCAAAGTCCATCATGTTGAGAGCTAAGAGTAAGTTTAGATGGTTTTGACATTCTTAGTATTGGCTCCCATCATAGGCAACTTGAATGGATGGAAGTCAACCTTTTTGAATGGTGCTCATTAGAGGGGGTATATGCGGAGCAGCAACTAGGTTATAGCATTCTAGATTTAGAGAATCATGTTAACAGTCTATAGAAGGGCCTCTATGGTTGAAGTAGGTAACCTTGAGCTTCGTATGAGAGGATTGACAACTTCTTTTTGTAGCTTAACTTTTGGATTCCGGAATTGGATTTCAATCTCTACTTCAAATTGATAGATGGGTTGGTAAATGTTGTCATTCTTTATGTTGTTGATTGTATAATTACACTATGGAGCAATATTACTTTGTTGCGCATGTATTGAGGAGGGAGCTTGAGATGACAAATCTTATCTTGTTTGTTGGGCTCGAGGTGTTTTAATTATTATAGGTTTTCTTAATTCATAGCAAATGTATGTAATTGAGTTATTGATAGCCTTTGGTATGATGGCTTATAAAGTAGTTTATTGCTCCATGGACATAGGATCTAAGTTGTCCTAGGCTATGGAGAGTGTAATTGTTAGTGGTATGCATTTCATGGGTGTTAGGCTATTTAGTGGGCTTTTTATTAGGCATCTTTATCGATAGGTGGGTGTTGTTAGAAGTGGATGTAGCAATGGAAGCATGAAAGTGTGAGTGTGTGCATTTGAAAGGAAGCATGAACATAGAGAAAGGAAACATAGAGAGACTGCAAGAAAAGAAGAAAGAAATCTGCATTGAACAAGAAACAATTGTTGAATATAGGAAGAGGGTCAATTAGTTTGTGTATGCAGCCCTCAACGCTAGTGAGAGCACTGGATTAGGCTAATGATGATGGCAACATCAGAGATGGAGGAAGATGATGAAGCTCAAGTGTGCACTTGGCAAGGAAGAAGAAATATGATTTGCCAAGTTGGGGGGGGGGGGGGTTTATATAAAGCCAACTACCCTAAATTTTTCAACCTACACCATGGGCCCTAAAAATGGGCCAATCAGCATTTAATGCTGGTCCGATCATCAATAAATGCTAAAGAAATGTTTGGTGACATGGCAAAAATGCTAGGTTGGTTGGATACTGTTTGGCAGATGGAGATAGCTTGAGAAATGTAGAAACTGCTTAGGAAAAGCACACAAAAAGCTGACAAAAGGAGGAAATGCATAGAAATGCACTTAGATGGCTACTCCAGAGTGAGATACCTTCATCAAAACAAGCAATAGACATGTCAGAGCTCCTAAAGTCTTCGTCTGACTAGATTGAGGTTCATAGGCAGGAGATGACAAGGCATGACAATCATGATTGCTAACACCCCCTCGGATCTTGGATGGGACTGAAGGCCAAAGAAGAAATAGATCTTGGAGTAGCAAAAAGAATGCCAATGTCGATGAAGTCTGTCAATATAGAATGCTGATGAAGAAGCTTCTCACAATCCTAGGAAGTTTTCTTTAAAATACTAGGGGCTAGGAAATCCATAATCCTATGAAGTCTATCAATATAGAATGCTAAAAGGAATGGGGTATGAGAGAACCACTAGAGAAGAGGGCGGGGGATGGTAAGGAACTTGTGGAATAGATTGTGCACAACCAGAATGGGTGTAGCAGTAGAAAATTGCCTTGGAGGACCTTGCATAAGAGAAAGGGAATGGAGTGTGTAAAGCCCACTCTCTTTCCAACTTGTCGCTAAAATAGCTCCTTAAGAAGAATCCTCAATAAACATGGCATGGTCAGTGAAGATAATTTGGGTATCAAGTCTAGTAAGGCCATTAACTAAGAGGAGTGGAAAGCCCAAGTCTAAAACATGTAGGGCTTTTGAAAGGGAGCGGGAGGTATGGTCTAGCAATAACGCCAAGTGCTAACATCACCAATAGGCATGGAACAAATGTCACCAACAATGATATTATGATTGAACCTTGTAATGGTTGGAGATCCTGTAACAAATCACCTTGTGGAGTCATATGACTCAAAGCACCATTGTCCACCAACCAAGGTTGATTAGAAGACACGATAGCCACTAAAGAAGGCTCCTCCTTCAATGCATGGATATAAAGGAATATGGACTCATGGATAACAGTGGGTGTAGAGGTAGAAGAAGGCTTCAATATAGATCCACCCTTTGCTCCTAGACAAAGGTGAGGGTACTTTTTCCAACATCTCTCCTTTGGATGTGTCCCCTTCCTACATTATGGGCATTTAGGCTTCTTTGAATCGGAGTCAGAGCCCAAAGAACTCTCCCGTTGTTTAGCCTTGGACTTCCCTTTCTTCTTCTTTTTCCCTCCTGAACTAGCAATAAAGGCTTTGGTGGAGTTGGATCTAGCTATCTCTTTGGCTTGCTTGTCATGCTCCAAGACAAGCTTGGCAAGCTCCTCCTATAGAAGCTTCTCATGGGTCCTCCATGTAAGAAGATTGGTGTAGAAGCCATGAAACTAGGGAGATGCCAGTTGAGTCAAAAGAATCATGGCTATATCCTCTGAAGAGATTATCTTGCCAAGGGATACAAGCTGATCCCTCATATCCTCCAACTTGTTGATGTGGTCCTTCAACGTGGAAGAGTCATTAACAATGAGCATTCATAACTTCTTCTCGAGAGTAATCCGATGGGCAAGTGTCTTTTGATGGTACAAAGAAGCAAGCTTTATTGACACCTCAGTTGCTTTCTGCAACTTGTGCACATGCACTAGGATAGAATCTTGAAAGCTCATAAAGAGAAGATCAAGCTCTAGAGTTGAGTTTAGGGCCGCATGATCCATCGATGATCCCATTGTGGGATCCTCCATTAGATGGGGAATGGGGTGGATAACAAACTCCCAAAGATCGAAGGTATCAAGGATACATGCCACCTACATGACCAAAACAAATAGTTTGAACCATTGTGTTGGCCTTCTTTGGGCAAAGAAGGGAGTACGAGCACCTATATAGAGCGCCATAGGTGGTATTTTGAGGCCAAGAGAATGGGCCTTATGTGAAACATGGAGAGAATGGGGAGGAGAGGGATCATGTGCAAATGGGTCAGGTGATCTCTTTTTGCACGATCATTGTTGTGTTGTATCTCCATACACATTGGTTATTAGACATCTTTGATATCTTGCAAGACACCCATAAAAAACCAGTGTTTTGGCTGTAGACAGCTTTGAAATAGGAGGAATCAGCTATAGGATCACAATGGAGTCGATGTAGGGGGTCCCCGTCTGGGGGAGATATAATATCGCCTTCACATATATTGTTGCATTGGCTGAGGAGGTTAGCCGCCTAGCCAAGATACACTTGTGTTTGCAGCAGAGGATTGTTGCTCGACAGATGAAACTTGTTGCCTCTAGTAGGAGAGTGCATTTGCAGCAAAATGATGATGGAAACTGACACCTAGCACTAGGAATATTGCTGCCTCCAAGCAATAGGTTGTGTTTTCAAAAAACGCTGATGTGGAAGGGCCGCCTAATTGTCTGGGGTGGTCTCCTTTGCAGTTGATCAGCTCTATCTCACTTAGGCAATAATACCATGTGAGAGTGCCCAACGGAAAGGAAACACAAGTATAGAGACAAAGGAAACAGAGAGAGACCACAAGAAAAAAAGAAACAAATCTGCATTGAACAAGGAACAAATGCTGAATACAGAAAGAGGACTCATTAGTCCCTGCACAAAGCCCATAGCGTCAGTGAGGATACTAGATCAGGTTGATGATGATGGCAGCATTGGAGATGAGGGAAGATGATGGAATTGGAGTGTGTACTTGCCAAGGAAGAAGGAAGATGATCTACCAAGTGAGTCGGGGGGGGGGGGGGGGACGCTATATATAGCCAACTACCTCTAAATCTGGCTGACTTGCACCTTGGGCCCTAAAAATGAATGGACCAGCAACAAATGCTGGAAAAATGTTTGGTGACATAGCAAAAATGCTAGGGTGGCTAGATACTATTTGGCATATGGAGACAGCCTGGGAAATGCAAAAAATGCTTAGGGAAAGCACACTGAAAGCCGACAAAGGGAGGAAATGCATAGAAATGCACTCAGATGGCCACTCTAGAGTGAGATACCTCCTTTGTCAAAACAAGTGATAGACATGTTAGAGCTCCTAAAGTCCTCGTTTGACTTAGACTGAGGCTCACAGGCAAGAGATGAAAAGGCATGACAATTGTGACTACTAATAGAAAGAATGCTGAAATAGACAGTTGAACACAAGAAAGAGGAGAGAGAAGAGAAATCACAAAAATATTGCAAAGGAGAACTCAGTGATGTGCTCGAGAAATGGAATCCATATACCAAACGTGAGAGTCGCATACAATAGTAAGTCACTTGCCGTGTGGGCATTGGCACTGGCTCCCTCTCTACACAAGGCATGCACTATAAGTGATGAATGAAGAGTGTGGAGGAGGAGCCTGAATAGATAGGCAGGAAAGAATGCAAATAATGCATCAGGTTGGCCAGCAATAAATGCCAAAATTGCCCCCAATATGACCACAAAAAAATAACTGAATATCACTAACATGTCCAGCCCATTGGAACACATGCTAAACTTACACGAGTTGACCACATTGCTAACATCCTCTCTCAAATCATGGATAATTTGATATAAGACAATGATAATGACTCATCATAGTCCATGCAACAAATATCTCCAAAATAGGACCATGGATGCCCAAGCAGTGGGTGATCAAGCCACCACCAAGGTGCGTTGGAGAGAACGCGATTGTCAATGTCGATTGTACAAGAACCTGAAAATAGAGATGAATCATAGCACCTCTTTGTGTCTGTTATCAATGCCTTGCAATAGTATATATGATCATCTTGTCAAAAATGCCTTTGAGCATACATGAGCGTGGATTCCTTACCTTTGGCCAAGATTGCCAAAGTGTCCCCTCGTGTGAGCTTAGGCAAGGAGCCTATTCTGCTTTTTGTCAAGTAACAACCCATGATGAACTTGGAAGTCAATCCCAGTGCTAGGATTTCAAAACCTGCTAGACTATGGTCGATGTGTCAGGGAAGTCCCTGTCTGGTGTTAGCAGTCTCGAGAGCTCATGTGTGAGTGTGAGCTATGCTGAGCATGACTAGGTATTTTAGACATTTTTCTATGGTCATTATGATGTGGATTTGGGCATTTATTGGTGGTGTGGCCGATTTGTTGCTATTATGGCGTTGTTTTCTCCTATTTATATATCGATCTTTCTCCTTAGTCAGTCACATCATCACCTACAGGTTTTGTGGAGAGCCAATGCTAGTGTCTACAAGTCAGTGACTTATTGTTATACACATCATTCTCGTGTTTCGTATATGGATTCCATTTCTTGAGCATTCTTTTAAGTTCTCTTCTTTGCAATGTTCTTTTGTGTTTTTCTCTTATGTTTAGTTTCCCATCCTCTTCTTTCCTTTATTTTCTCTTTCTATCCTCTCCAGATGGCTCCCCCTTGCTGTTCTATTGATGATAAATTACATGGCTTTGATTACGTAACCTAGAGTGATGTTATGAAAGCTTGGTTTATACACAAGCGGTATGGTATGTTGTATCTGGAGCTTGTGAGCGTCCTAATGCTCTTTCGGTTGATTTTGACGAGGACAACTATGAAGAAGCTATGCTCACATGGGATACTGATGATACTCGTGCATATTCTTCTCTTCTTTGTTGCATCTCCAAAATTCTTCCGGCTGTCATCACTTGTAGGACTTCTCACGCGATTTGGGCGAAGCTTCAACTATTATATAAGGCTCCTTTGCCTATACGTACCATCACTCTTTATGGACAGGTGCAGTAGATGAAGTTCGAGCCAACAGGCACTATTTAGTCTTTCTTACTTCGCGTCACATAGGTACAAGATTAGCTTTGATACATGTAGTCCCCCCCTCTAGAGGCTCATCTTGTGGAAACTATGCTTTGCAAGCCCTCTCTGAAGTTTGATAGAGTGACAAATGTTGTGCGGACTTAGATATCATCGACACCCATCGGTTTTTACAGATATCCTCAATGCTGCTTGAGCATGAGACATCTATTGAGAGGGTGTGCCGCAGCTGAAGGAGCGAGCAGGTGAGTGAGAGCGATAGCGTGAGAGAGAGAGTACGATTCAATTTTGGGTGTACTAGCAATGTGTTGGTACACAAAGAATAAATGTATTTATACTTGGGGCACGTAAGGGTTCATTCACATGTACAACTAAATAATACACGTGTACTATACACAGAGGTGAATAAAGGGCCTTTATCCCAACAACCTCCCACTTAAAGGTTCGAAGTGAACCTTTAACCAACTCCCAGTCGTATGCAATGCTCATGTTGAGCTTTGCTTAGACTTTTAGTGAGAACATTTGAAGGGTTGTCCTGTGTTTTGATCTTGGTCAATGTGATTAGACCATCTTCCAGAATTTGTTTGATAAAGTGATATCGCACATCTATATGCTTTGTGCGTGAATGATACATGGCATTCTTAGCTCGATACACAGGACTCTGGCTATCACATTCCAACATTGCAATATCCATAGACGTGTCGAGATCCTTTGCAAGTCTACTCAACTATATATCTTCCTTAGAAGCTTCAGTAGTTGATATGTATTCAGCTTCAGTAGTACTTAGTGCTACGATGTTTTGCAATTTGGAGCACCAAGAAACGGCCCCACCAGCAACTGTAAAGACATACCTACTAGTGGACCTATGAGTGTCCAAGTCACCTACTATGTTTGCATCACAATAACCTTGCAGACTAAGTGCACCTTGCCCATAGCAAATACACTTTCTTTGTATACCCTTTAGGTATCGAAGAATACACTTGACAGCTTCCCAATGTGGTTTGCCAGGATTTGGCATAAATGTGCTGACAACTCCCATTGCATGAGCAATGTCTGGACGAGTAGCAACCATAGTATATATAAGAGAGCCACAAGCAGATGCACAAGGGACTCCTTTCATAGCATTTGCTTCCACGTCATCTTTTGGGCTGTTGGCTTTACTAAGCTTAAGGTATGGAGGTAAGGGCTCCCCAAAAGGCTTAGCTTCAGCCATGCTAAATCTGTCCAGTACCTTTTCAATGCATTTTTCTTGAGATAAAAACAACAATTTCTGTGTTCTATCGTTGCGAATCCTCATGCCCAAAATATGCTTTGCATTCCCCAAATCTTTCGTGGAGAAAGCTGATTTCAGCTGATCTTTGAGAGCATCCAAGGTAGTCTTTCTTTTCTTAGCTAGCAACATATCATCCACTTACAAACAAGTATGATGGGGCTGCCATCTGTATCATTTTTCATGTACAAACAATGATTTGCATGGCTGCGTGTAAACCCATGAGAGATCATAAAAGTGCCAAACTTTTTGTACCATTGCCGTGGTGCTTGCTTCAACCACCATACAAGCTGTGTTTTAGTTTACACACCATCTGCTCTTTTCCAGGAACTATAGAGCCCTCGGGCTGTTTCATGTAGATTTCCTCATCAATGTCACCATGCAGAAAAGCTGTTTTTACATCCATTTGGTACAGCTCTAAGTCCAATACAATAGTGTGAGAAAAATTCACACGTAGATTGGTCATTTTCACAACAGGTGAGAAGACCTTTTGGAAGTCAATCCCTTCCTTCTGTGCATATCCTTTGGCAACCAGTCTTGCCTTGTACTTGGGTTTCCCATCAAATGTCTTTACTTTGTAAACCCATTTGTTTGGAAGAGGCTTCCTTCCTTTGGGCAACGACACAAGATCCCAAGTATCATTAGTATACAGAGATTTAATCTCTTCTTGCATGGCTAGCTCCCACTTACTACTAAATTTGCACGACTTGGCCTCTTTATATGTAAGAGGCTCACCCTCATTTGTAAGTATCACATAGTGCAAAGAGGGGTCATACCTATGTGGTTGCCTTCTTAAACGTGTAGACCTGTATACCCAATGATCTATATTTTCAGGAATTGGGTCTACATTTGGAGGTATGTTATTTTCAGCATTTATTTGTTGTTGTAAGCCATTTTCAACAGCACCTTCATTTTCATTACCAGCACTTGCATTTTCATAATCAGTAAGTCTATTTTGCTGTCCATGACCTCCTTGTGCTTCAATTTGCTGTCCATCATCATTTGGCTCAAAAATAACCAGCTGATCATCAGTTTTAGCCTATGGTACAACATCATGAGGCTCATCATTTGAAGTAATAGGTGGCTGCGAATTCTGAAATTTGACATTTTTCATGTCTTCATTAGAGGCTACCTTTCAGCAAATTTGCCTCATTAAACACAACATTACGACTACGAATAATTTTCTTGGACTGAGGTAATTACACTCTGTAGCCAAATTCACCCTCATCACCATAGCCCATGAAAACGCCTTTGGTGGATTTTGGGTCAAGTTTGTTTCTTAGCTTATCTCTAACATGCACAAAAGCATCACAACCGAATATCCATAAATGGTCATATGAGGCCGGTTTGCTAGACCCAACCTCCTTAGGGATGCCATTATTTAAGGACCGGTTTGGAGAGCAGTTGTAAATGTGAACCGTGGTTTTAAGTGTGTCTTCCCAAAATTCATGAGGGAGATTAGGAGTGGACAGCATGCATCGCACTCTTTCACATAAGGTCCGATTATATCTTTCAGCCACCCCATTTGAAGAAGGGTTGTAAGGAGCTGTAAGCTCCCTCTTAATTCCATGCAAGTCACAAAAAGACTTGAATTCAGTAGATGTGAACTTACCCCCATTATCAGTTCTCAAGCATTTCAGCTTTTTACTTGTTTGAGTGGTCACAAGTACACAAAAAGTTTTAAAAACAGCAAACACTTCACTTTTCTTTTTCAATAGATAAACCCAAATCTTCCTGGAACAGTCATCAATAAAAGAAACAAAATATGCAACACTACCCAATGATTTCACGGGTATACTACATACATCAGAATGCACTAAATCCAAGACATTAGACTTACGAGAGACACTAGAGTAAAAGGAAATTTTCATCTACTTTCCAAACTGACAGTCTTTACAAAAGTCAAGCTTAGAGCCTTTTCCATCAACCCTCTTCAAAGAGGTAAGGACATCAAGTCCTTTCTGGCTTATATGGCCTAATCTCTTATGCCACAACTCCAAGTGACAACCAATTTCAGCAACTACAAGAAACTTGCCATTCAAAGCTTTATAGTGCAAACAATACAAAGTGCCCTTCTTGGTTCCTTTTGCAATCGCCATGGAACCCTTTTTCAATTTCCACAAACCACCACCAAACGGTGTAGTGTAACCATGCAAGTCAAGCTGACCAACAGATAGTAAACTCTTCTTGATACCATTGACATCTTTCAACACAAGCTCTTGCCCATTATCTAAAGACAAGTGTATAGTACCAATCCCATTAATGCTGCAAGCATGGTTATTTCCAAGGTATACTTTTCCATAATTACCTTTATTGAACATAGCAAAACACTCCAAGCAAGGAGTTACATGGAAAGAGCCACCAAGGTCTACAATCCAAGTTTGAGTGACACCATCATCAACTGACAAAAGTGCATCAATCACATTAGCCTTGGTAAGTTGCATATCCTGCATGTGACATACAAGGGCATCATAAGCAACTACACATAATACATCAGCCTTTGTATTCGAAAGCTCCTCTATGACTACACTGGAGGCCACATTGGCCTTTTCCTTGCCTTTGACTGCCTCAGATACATCTGTCTTATCCTCTTTTTTCTTTTTGACTCTTGCATTCTTCTTTCTCTCTTGTTCCTTCTTGTAATACTTGCAATCAGGCTTCTTGTGGCCCTTTCGACCATACTGATAGCAAGTAATGTCACTCTTTTCCTTTCCTTTGCCCTTGCTTCTGTTTCTCTGTCCAACATTTGCATTTTTCTTTTCAGCCTTGACTCTTACATTATAAGTTGAGTTGTTGCCTTCTCCACTAGACTTACGTTTAGTTTCTTCATTTAAGATTGAACCCCTCACACCATCATATGAGAGATTGGGGTTATTGCTGAGAGAAACCACCAAGGTCTCCCAAGAATGAGGCAGTGTCATGATCAGAAAGATCGCCCTCAACTTATCATCAAAATCCAAATTTACATCCTTGAGCTAATTTAAAATGTCAGTAAATGCACTCAAGTGCTGAACTGTAGGCTTGGACTCATCCAGTCGCATATTCACCAACTTGCGCATTAAATGCACCTGATTAATAGGTGTGGTGATCTCATAGGTAGTTTTCAGCTTCTCCCATATTGCATAACTAGTATCTAAACCCTTAATGTCTGTCAAAATGTCATCAGTGACACCCCATCTTTATGTAAGCCACAACCTTTTTGTTAGCTTTGGCCCAATCTGCATCAGACATTTGTCCGGGTTTATCTTCCTGCAAAGCATCCTCAAAATCCTTTAAGAACAATATGCCTTGCATACGGTCTTTCCAAAGGTCAAAGCCTTGGCCATCAAACTGTTTGATTTCCATCAAACTCTTAATGTTTGAATTGGAAAGAGTTGTAGCCATTTTATCACGAACACAAGAGTAAATGCACTGAATTGCAGAAGCACAAGCTGAACTAGCAAATACACTGCTGTTCTTCCCCAAAGAGTAATAAATCTTTGCTGTTTTTGCATGAACTAGCCACGACACGGTCAAATACTGCAGAAATTTATCAAATTTTGCACAAAATCCCAAACTTCCAGGTCCAATAGTGCGTAAATGTCAGCTAATTTGACCTAGTTGAGCAAAATTTTACTAATGCATGAAAAGCCCAAATTTTCCGGGTCCAATGTCAGGAAATTTTACTCCAATGAGCAAAATTCCAACAAATTTGACAAAATCCTCAATTTGATTGAGGTCAACACACACAATGTCTGCAATTTCTAACACGAATGTCACTTCCAGGCATAAACAAGATCAAATCTGGGAAAAGCCCCAAATTTCTATGCGAGATTTGCACAGATCTGTAGTTTGTGCTACCACACGCGAATCCTTGTTAAGGCAAGGGGGTAAAGTAGAGATTAAATAAAATTTTTTGATTTCTTTTGAAAAAAAACTAATCGAGTGGGGGGGGGGGGGGGAGGGGTGTCTATTGACCCACCAACGCATCGCGTGATAGGCGCGATTGACGTCGGTTGCTGGCCTGTTACGCCTATTGCTGTTACTTGCTATCGTCATTGGCTTGTCATGCCTGCTGCCCACTGAACATCCAATTCCTTGTAGCCATCACCTGGTCCCTGTTGAACGCCCGCTGGTCTTTCACGATCGGTCCATGTTGCTGCCTGGTTACCTGCCGCCAGGTCCATGCCTGGTCATTGCCTAGTTAGCTGGACTCGACTGGCCTTCTGTCTGGAACTGCCTCCATGACCTGTTAGTTGCGCCTTGGTCTTGGGAAGCGTGTAGAACCTTGGGCTCTGATACCGATTGTTGAGAGGGTGCGCCGCAATTGAAGGAGTGAGCAAGTGAGTGAGAGTGACAGCGTGAGAGAGAGTACGATTTGTTTTTGGGTGTACCAACAATGTGTCGGTACACAAAGAATAAATGTATTTATACTTAGGTCACGTAAGGGTGCATTCACATGTACAACCAAGTAATACACATGTACTATACACGGAGGTGAATAAAGGGCCTTTATCCCAACAACATCTTTACGCTTACAGGGGAGGCTTTCATTGTAGCGTGGTGGTTCTAGTGAGGCCTTATAGCTTCAGCAAGGGGCGATAGAAAGAAGTCGTTGAAGGCCCAATGTTATCATTGTGGTAAGAAGGGGCATTTGCACAAGGACTACAAAGAGTTAGTGGCTTTGAGGAGCAGAAGAAGTAGGATCCGAACTCTTTTGTTGAGTCATTCTCTTCCTCAAACTCTGACTGGGATCCTCTAGCTAAGGCCAAGGCATGAGCATGATCATCTTCTTCCAATCAAGGGAAGGGCTTAGCGGCCCCTTCTTTTGCTTTCTAGTACAAGTGATGTGGTCATCCCTTGTGACTCTCCAGTGCGAGAGAGGTAGTGGTGAGGTGGGGTTGGTGAGCCTCAACTATACAGGTATACTGGTGCACAGGTTTCAGAGAGGGACTTCCCTAACGTATTGATTGAAGTCTGGCAAGCTCAAATCTTGGAGCTAGGATTGACATCTAGGTTCATGATGGGTTGTTCCTTGAGAGAGAGAGTGGGATTGGCTCCTAGTGTGAGCTTACATGTGAGGACATGTTGGTGGTCTTGCCCAAAGGTGGGAATCCATGGTCAAGTATGTTCAGAGGCATTTTCAACAGGATGGCTTGTATGATCTACATCGATATCAGGTTCTCTTTGAGACATCTTGGTGGTGGCTTGATCACCCATTGCTTGGGTATCCATGGTTCTAGTCTGGTGATTCTTTGTTGTATGGACTATGTTGAGTCATTATCATTGTATTTTTGTATTGGAGCAGATGACCCACGATTTGAGAGAGAGTGTTAGCAGTCTAGATAGTTCATGTGTGAGTTTGGGCATGGCTAGGTATTTTAGGCATTTTTCTATGGTCATTATGATGTGGATTTGTGTATTTATTGCTTGTCAACCAGCATTAAATGCAAGCCGACTTGTTGCTATTTTGGCATTGTTTTCTCCTATTTATATACCAGGCTCACTCCTCAATTAGTCACATCATCGCCTACAGGTTCTATGGAGAGAGGGGGACCGGTGCCAGTGCTTATGAGTTAGTGACTCACTATTGTATGCTTCATTCTTGTGTTTGGTGTGTGGATTTCATTTCTGAGCGTTCTCGAGTTTTCTTTTTTGGAGTGTTCTTTTGTGTTTTTCTCTTATGTCCTTGTGTTCAATAGTTTATTACAACATTTGTTTATGCTTTCATTGCTGCATCCACTTTTGACGTTTGGAACTTGTGCACTTGTATACTTGTGTAGATGAGCCTCGCTTGCCCCACCTCACCACCCTCTCACACTCCCTCTCTGGCAATGGAGAGTCACAAGGGATGACCGCATCACCTGTACTAAAAAGCAGGAGAAAGAGGGGCTGCCAAGCCCTTCTTGCGATTTGAAGAAGACGATTCTTTCCGTGCCTTGGTTGGAGGATCCCGATCGGAGGCGGAGGACTCCTGGGGGGAGTTCATATCTTGTTGCTGCTGCTTCTCCTTCTTCTTCCCCGAAGCTGCTAACTGTTTACAATCCTTGTGCAAGTGTCCCTTCTTACCACAGTGATAGCACTTGGCCTTTGATGACTTCTTTTTGTCACCCCTCTCTGAAGCTGCAAATGCCTCATTGGAGCCACCATACTAGGATGGATGCCTTCCTTGTAACCGTAAAGACACCTCATGCTCAAGCAACATTGAGGATATATGGGTTTTAGATGACATCTGGGCCCACAAAGCGTTGGCGACTCCATCAAACTCCTGAGAAAGCTTGTAGAGCATAGTCCCCACAAGATGAGCCTGTGGAAGGGTGGATTGTATATGTTGTAGTTGATCTTGTATTTGTGCAATATGAAGCAAGAATTGTGAGAGTGCGCAGCGAAAGAAGAACACGAACACAGAGGAGAGGAGAGAGGAAGCAGAGAATGAAGGAAGAAAATCTGCACTGACTGAGATGAATGCTGAATACACCGGAATGGACAGAACAGTCCCTGCACGCAGCCCGGAGCGTCAGTGAGGGAACCAGGACAGACTGGAAGCAGAGGCAGCACCAATGCCGGAGACGGAGACGGAGACAGAGGGAGGAGTGCTGAACCTGCAGAGCATGAATGAGATAAATGCTGGACTGACTGGGGGGGCAGCTATAAATAGCCCCCAGCCAGCAAACTGGCCGACCAGCTAAACTGGCCGACCTGGCCAGATCTGGTCCGACTGGCCAGTTCTGGTCCGACTGCCCAAAATAATGGGCAGTCACCCCAAAAACAGCCCAGATCTGGGCTGTAAAATGCCCAGGGCTACATGCTGACTAAAGCAGCCTGAAAACACACTGACAGAGCTCCTCTGTCTCCTGTCAAACTCTGACAGGAGCTCACAACCAGGAGATGACAGACTGAGACTAAATAAGAGCAGGCTAACAAGAATGACTGGATGGTATCTTGTGGCTCAAACTTCATCTGCTAGAGCTGTCCATGAAGGGTAATTGCACACATAGTCGAGGGAGTCTCGTACAATATCTAAAGCTTCGCCCATATCGCTGAAGTAGTCCATAACTGCTTCTGCACAAGCCGTGCTTTCATAACAGCAACTCCTTGTTGGGTAATTATGGCCATGTAACTTGTTGTTAGTAGGACAGCAAGGGGGAACCGTCTAGAGAGGATAGGAAGAGAAAATAAAGGAAAGAAGAGGAGAGAGAGAGAGGACAGCCAAGGCACAGCATAGACTGCACTGATTGGAGTTCACATGCAATGTAGAGATAAGCTGATCACAAAGTAAGTGTTGCAAAAGGACAAAATCTGATCAAACACAGTCAGAAGGTAAAAATTACAGCCAACAGAACCTGAAAATATGGTTGTCCAGCCTGTAGGAGTCAAAACACAGACAAAACAGGCATTAAATGCAGCAGTACCACAATAAAATAATGCAGAAATTGAAAAGGCAGACTGGTGGAGACAAAATGCAGACAGTAGGAGCAATGAATGCAGTAAATGCAAACTGCAGAGGTTGGGAACAGGGTGATTTGCAGTAGACAGGTGTTGCCAGGTTGTAAGGAGGTGGGAGTAGTCGGGAAATTAGTGATCAGCAGTAGAAGACTTGTAATCAGCAGAAAGCAACAGCAGGAGCATAGATCCTGAAACCTGATACCATGTTTGAAGTGGATGCACCAATGGAAGCATGAAAGAATGCTGAAATAGACTGCTGAACACAAGACAGAAGAGAGATAAAAGAGACAACACAAGAACACCACAAAGGAGAACTTAGAGATGTGCTTGGGAAATGTAATCCATATACCAAACACAAGACACTCGTGTACAACAGTGAGTCGTTGGCTGCGGGGCACTGGCACCGGCTCCCTCTCTCCACAAGGGCATTCATTGGATCTGCAAGTGATGAATGACAATGTTTGGAGGAGCTTGAATAAATAGGTAGAAAAGAATGTGAATAATGCGTCAGGTCAGCCAGCTTTTAATGCTGGCTGGCCAGCAATAAATGCCAAAATCACCATCAATACGATCACCAAAAATAACCTAAATATCACTAACATGTCCAGCCCAGTGGAACACATGCTGGACTCGCACATGAGCTAACTAGACTGCTAATAGGTGTCTCATTAGGGCTAGCTCATTTGTCTTGCTCTTGTCTTGAGGCCTATGTATATTCTAGTCCTCCACTCTTGTTGTATCGGATCACACCCAATCGGAGAGAGGGAGTTTGGAGGTACTGTCGGTCATCACATGTGCCATCACTTATGGTTTGTGAGGTACATCTCATATTCTTGAGTTATAGATCCATTGCCCATTCATTCATTCTCAGAGTTTATGTTCTCTCTTTCACTGTTCATTCTTCTCAGTGTTGAATAGTTGTGAGATTATATATGAAGGGCGTGTTTCTAACACGTTGGATTGATTTCAATTGGGTGTGACTTAGGTGCTCGGGGATTCAATGCGAGAGAGGGTGTTAGCAAACTTTGCATTGTTGGTCATCTCCTCTTTGTGAGCCCTGGTTAGAGTTTGACAGGGACATTTAGAACTTTTGACATGCACACATTTTTTAGTGTGATGCATTCCTTGCCTTCCTCTGACATTCCCAGCATTTATCATGGTATGCGTTTCATTTTAGGCCAATTTTAAAGCCTTTGTGCAGGTTGGTCATATTTGTGTTAGATTGGCCCTTTTTGGCAGAAGTTGGCCAGTTTTTGGCTGTGTGGCTATATATGATAGCCTTCCAGCAATCTTCACTTTCATCACAGCATTTGCCTGTGTCTTTGTAATTGTTTTCTCCTCATCATTGCCTGTTCTTCCTGCTGCAGCAGTCAGACACCCTCATTGATGTGCCCATTCTTCCACACATGCAGGGGCTTCTCCCTTTGTGTGCAGCCTTCATTCAGATCAGTTTGATTCATGCTTCATTACTGCGTCCACTCTCTTGATTTCCCCCACGAAGGATTCTCTTTTTTTTTTTCCCGTAAAGGTTGCTGAAATCAAAGAACCAGTCAGAAACAAAAACTAAAAAGTTGGAAGTCTGATAGTACGAAAGAAAAAACTTGTTGAAGCCCTTCAACAGTAAGAGTATCCTGCACCGTCATGCACGAGCAATGATCGAAGCCAAAAAATAAATAAATCTAGAGCTCTCTTTATCAGTTAGAGTTCTCTTTTTACTTGTAGCTTTCTTTTAGTGTTCATTTACACTTAGATTTATTGTTCTTTTTAGACAGATGATTGTAACTCATGGTCTCATGGGTCATTGTGACCTCTTGCAAACATTAATATATCATCTCTCTTTTTTCTTTTTGCAGTCATCTGTGTGTGTGTGTGTGTGTCCTGTTTGCATATTCTCTTCGATGATATAATCCTTCATGTGCTTTTTCGTGGGCAGTTCTCTTTCAGCCGACTCTCCAAGTGTTCTTGTTGTCTGTATATGCTCTCTAATGAGACTTTTCATGATGTTAGAGAATGAGTCTGGTCAAAACCTTTTGTGATTTACTTCTGCAAGCAGTATTTCTCTAAAAATTCGTTTTCTGTTGCCAGTCTTTGTATCTGAGCCATCCAAAGAGGAAGATTCGAGATACGGCGCTATATCCACCGTTGTGCAGGTGATGCTATAGTGTATTTGCTTATTGTGTTTTATAGCTAGTGGTTTAAATATGAGGAATTTTCTGATAGCTAATGTTTTGGATGTTGCCTGCAATACAGCACAAATGGACACCTCTCTCTTGCATACAAGCTGTGGCAATTATTCGATTAACATTTGGTTTTAACTGATGGTTTCAGTTTTTCTTTTTTGTAATACAGAAATAATGGCCGTCCTCGAGCACTTCGGCAACTAGCAGCTGAAATTTTACAGGTGAAGATACAAGAGTGCGAGCATTGCTCTGTAAGTCTTTTGCTCGTCTCTGCATCTGCACGGTCAATTCAAACATGCCTTATCGAGGAGGATTGATGAAGTTAAGCAAACAAACAGGTTGAAGATGCTCGTGCTGCTATGTATATCTATCAACATCTCAAGCAAGAGTGGGAAAAGGGACTGTCTGGGAGGTCTAGATCTTGAAGGTCCATTCAAAATTTCCAGTTATTTGGATATTTATTTTCCAAAGGACATATACCTGTTCCCCCTATATCTATAGTGAGATCATGTAAAGGGCTCCTGCAACTTCCTGCACAAACAAGTCATGCAATTTAGATGAAAGAAAGTATGCAGATTGACCTTTGTTTAAGCTCAGAGATTGACCTTTGTTTAAGCTGGTATTTGCTTATCTGATGGCTGGAGGGCAAATTTACTGATATCCACTTTGCAATATTGTTAAAGAAGTGGTTGAATTATAGAGTTGGTCTTACTTGTGCCTGATGTATCCACTTTGTGATATTGTTAAAGAATCATTAATCTTATTGTTTTTTCAAGCAAGTGGTTAAATTGATAAAGTTGTCTTTTGCTCATGCCTCATATATCTAACTTTCCTAAGTGTTGGAAAATTTGGTGTCATTAAGGTTATCATAGTGATTCCAAGTGTGTATAGTGATGCAGGCAAGGATGTGCCCACAATTAGCACATGTATATCGTCTATTTGAGCGTTGTGTATAGACTAAATAGTTGCTTCAGTCCAAGTGCTCCCCACCGTTCAAGCCAAAGATTTTGGTCTAGCTCGACAGAGACCACTCAAGTCGCTATCTCCTGGTGCTCATTCCAAACTCTACTTTCAAGCGTAGGTTAAGCCCGGAGTTTTCTTTGCAATTTTTACATCAACTCCTACAGCACAAGGGTAGCATGTAGGGTTCATAGGGGAGCGTTAGACTTCAATTCTTCTGCCGAAACACGAGATTTCTACAAAGACTTAATGGTCATTTTGGTGTGGGTGAGATCACCTACTTCAACAACTTGAAAACTTGGGGAGTAGAGAGTATGACATTGAACTCACTTGCCAGAGTATATACATGCTTGATTGAGTCGCAAAAGAAGTTGCTATGGAGATGATTGTAGATGTGGAAGAGGAAACGGAGTGCAAGAGGAGGTATGTGAGGAAATGAAAACAAGAAAGAAGACGGACCAAGTATGACATACTATTTTTTTAAGGAGTTAGTGAAGTTGCTTTACAAAGGAGTCTTATGCATGTTCGGGAGTCTACCCTAATGGGTTGACATGAAGAAACACGAGCAATTGGATGATGATCACTAAGAATTGAACACCACCAGTAGTAATAATTGTACACTTTAGCTTGATAGGCCAAACAACTCCCTTTCCCATAGTCATGCTCCTTCCACATGGGAGAGGTCATAGAGGTTGAAGATAGATGTTTTGATGTAAAGTGTTGGGATGGGGTATGTGTGAAGGATGTGAATGTGAGAGAGAGAGAGAGAGAGAGAGAGAGAGAGAGAGAGAGAGAGCACAAATCATCCGTGTCATAATTATCATTATTGTCTCTCACCATCTTCATGTTGACATCCTCTTCCATCCCATGATGTCATCATCATCTTCCCATACTCTCAATTTCATCTCCATTCCTCTTCACCACAAGCGTTGGTTTGGGTACAAGCCATTGCCTAGCATAAATCATCTCTCTCCTTCCTCAAAACGTTGTCATTGCTTGTAGCCATTGCCCCTCTTTTCACCACAATCATTGCTTATAGCCATTGCTTGGCACGAATCATCTTTGTCCTCCATCAAATGTCATATGGTGGCCTTTATTTTGGATGTGATGGAGAAAGAAGAATAACCTTGCCTTCTTTTTAACCTTTATTCTAAGGTTTAATTTAAAGAACCCTTAAAGTCGAGTGCATAGACATGAGAATAAATTTACTTTAGCAAAGTGAAGGGACTTGAGGTGGGAGTGAAGGTAACAATTATAGTACCCTTGGTAGCTATGAGTACAAGTATATTGATAGCTTGTAGTAGAACTGGTAGCTACTTGATAGGTACCAATTATATTATTAGTACTGTTAGTATTTATACAATTGGTACACCAGTTAGTAGTCGCTAGTGTATTGCTAGCAACTTGCATAACTAGTATATACTAATGTAAGTGGAAGCTACTAGTGGTACTAGGGTCTACTAGGATATTAGGATTGTAGTGATTGTGACTTATCACTAGATTGTTTGTAGATTGATCAATGTGTAATATATTATCACTTGCTTCTAGATTATACACCTCGAAAGGAGGTGAAAGAAGAGGAACCATTCACAAATTCAAAGTTTGGAAATGGTAATGTCTACCAACTTGAAATAATAGCTTTATCACATGAAGTAGCAAGTACTATATACTGCCATGCTTAGTGTATTATTTCTTATGCATAGAATCTCCATTTGGAAAGGAGGGTAAGGACTACTAGAACCCCACCAATAGTCTCAGACTTGAAGATTGGTAACACCCATTTTTGAGGAAATAACCAACATTAATTACTGTATGTAAATTTCTTTCATTGATATCATATGATTCAGCGTCCTTACTCACAAATGTAGTTGCAAAGGAAGATTCAAAAAATGTTGAAGAAGGCCAAGATGATGGGAAAGAAGTGACTTTTAATAGGCATGAATAAAGAAATGGCCGCATGAAAGAATCCTTCCTTTGCCCAAGCATTTGGATTGTTAAAGAGACTGAGAAAAAAAGCAAGAAAAAACTGTGAAGAACTAGATGCATATACCAACTTGATTGAAGTCGCTCAACATATGAGAGGTGCCACCACTACGAGAGCTAAAAGAAAATTGGCTTTGTAATCAATGTATTGTAAATTATAGTCTAGCTTTATCGAACTAGTTAGTCATTGCTTTGTAGGCATTTGTTGTCTTTATATTGCTCTTTCTGCAATTTTCTTTGCAATGAGAGTCTAATTATTTTTTGAATTCTTTGTGCAAAATATTATAAGAACCACTTTTGTGATTGGTTTTTCTTATGTATTGTCAGATATGCCTATAGAAAGAAGACTCTAGTGATGATGCTTTTAAAATAAAGACACTTACACAATTGACTAAATAAATACGGTAGTTTCGTCTTTGAGGAGATGAGTGGTAATGAACTCAGGTTACAAGATCTTACAAAATTTCACATGCATGTTGAAGAGAGGCAATGTGTGTATGTGGCATCTGAACAATGTCTATTACTAAGGACATGGAAAATAATGAGTTGCACATGCATGTTGTCATTTTGATGGTGTAAGTCCTTAAGATAACGTGCACATGAAAATTGAAGAGAAGCAACCTAAAGATATGGCTAGCAATGAATGTGTCATTATTGAGGATAGATGTAGGAAATGCTAAACAAGAAATATGTATTGTAAGATATGTTGGGTAAGAAAATGCTAAGGGAAAGAATATGCATGTGTAATATATGCAATTGCAATACAAGTGAGTTCCAACCTATCGAAAAGGTAAATATCCATGGGAAGATGAAAGTTACAAAAACTATGAATCAACATCTACAATGATTTTGGACCTCAATGGTGTGCTTGTTTCTTCATCATACAGGAGCCTTGCCTTGTATTTTTCTAGAACATGAAAGTAGGGCACAATAACAAAATTTATGTTACTATGTAGTTAGATGCCAATGAATTCTTGGAATTGTGTATCATACATTTTTGTTGAGATGGCAAGCTCGACATGTGTGGACATTGATGATGGACCGCCTAGCTGGATGGGTCTACATGTCTACACTTAGAACATTGGTGGTCATTATGATCCTCACAAGGCCATTGACTTACCACTTATTGTATTTAGTTTGTTTCACCTACCTACAACTATCATAGTTATAGTGCGAGTCGATTAGTATAGTCAGCTATGCACTGTTTAACTTAGTAGGCCACTTTTCTTTGTGTTGTATCTTATTTGTACTTTGTGTACATTGTATTGTGTGAGAAAGAAGAAGAAAAACTAGCAAGAAAATGTTTTGGGCCTCCATCTCTCTTCTTGTGTTCTTGAGTGAGCTTTCTCTTTGTGTGTATATGGTGCGTGTTTGGCGTAGCAACTCAAGTAAGTTCCCCCACCATGTGATTTGTAAAAATTTTGATGTCTTTGTTTGGACATGTGTTTCATCAAAAAGGCTATAAGCATTCTTACATGGTACTTTCCAAATCTTCATAATTGGATTAAAGCTGTGTTGGTGCAATAGAATTGCAGCATAGAGGACCTCTTCATTATTGGCAAAGAATCGTCTTTTATAAGAAGTTGGGGGACTTCTAGAATGCATTCCTTGAATACCACTCAATCGGTACACTTTTGATTAGTGATAGTGTTTACAAGGCCATCTAGAATCCCTCGGGCATCATGTTGCAAGTGAAGAAAATTGTGCTTCAAAACTGAGAGGAGGCGAATAATTATTTGACCTCCACCATGGTAGATTGATTATCTCAATGGCTGAAAGTTGCAAATCACCAGGCGTATACAACTACCTATCAATTAGAGGCTAAAAGTGATGAAGAGAGCCACAAAGTCATGTTTAAATCAAGTCTATTCCATGGCTATGCCTAGGGGCTTCAAGAAAAATTTTATAGCCTTGTACTGATT
Organism: Lygodium microphyllum; assembly: GCF_053477565.2. Taxonomy (NCBI): domain Eukaryota; kingdom Viridiplantae; phylum Streptophyta; class Polypodiopsida; order Schizaeales; family Lygodiaceae; genus Lygodium; species Lygodium microphyllum. The sequence continues at coordinate 8,701,246 of NC_141163.1, read as the reverse complement.
TTGTAAAAACATACAAGTGAGAACTTTTTAAGCCTTGTCTCTTTAATGAAGATATTTATATCAAATCTGTGTGTGTGTGTGTGTGTGTGTGTGTGTGTGTGTGTGTGTGTGAACTTTAAATAAGATTTATGTAATTAGTATCAAAAGATATGTCTAGGTTCCTTTAAAGAAGTTATTGTGAAATAAGATTTAGGATTAGTACCAAAAGATATATATAGTTTGAGAAGGATAGTGTGTTTGGTAGGTACCAACTTACATGTGGTGCTTCTCAAAAATGTTAAGGTGAATGCTGGAATAGGGTATTCAATAGTGTGTAGTAGCAGCATTTAGTGGTAGCTACCACCTTACTCATTGTAGCTACAAACTTATTGTTTGTAGTTTTCACAAATAATGCGCGGTTTGTTCTAAATATTGTATGGTAGTAGCATTCCGTTGGTAGCTACCACCTTAGCTAGGGTAGCTATTGCTGTACTTGTGATAATTGAATGTTGTGTGGTAGTAGCATTCGGTTTAGTAGCTACCACCTTAGTTAGGATAACTACCCTACTTGTGATAGCTACCAACTTATGGTTTGTAGTTTTCACAGATAATATGCTTTCTAATTCGAGTTTTGTGGCTAGCCTCATGCACCTATTAACAGCAACCATCTTATATGTGCTAGCTACCAATGAGATAGACACTAGAAGAGGCATGGGTTTTGAAGTGCAATCTATCTTGAGTAGTGTCTACTAGAATTCTGTTGGCAGCTACCACCTATCTTGTGGTAGCAACCAAATAAAACTGGTTCAAGAGTTAACAAATAACTAAAAGTGGGTATGTATGCCAAATAAGGTTTGTCTATTAACATCAAAAGATATGTATAGCTTCCTTTAAAAAAGTTACTATGAAATAGGATGTATGTTTGCTATTATAAGATATATATAGTTTGAGAAGGATAGCATGTTTAAAATAACATGAATTTGGTAGCTACTAGATGGTGTCTCTCACAAATATTAAGGTTGATTTTGGAACATGGTTTTGAGTAGTGTGTAGTAGCAACATTCCACATTGGGAGCGACCATCTTACTGAGTGGTCTACTGTATGTAGTAGCAAATTTCACTTGGTAGCTACCAACTTCCTTGTGGTAGCTACAACCTTAATTGTGGTAGCTATTAAATTATTCTTTATAGTTTTCATAAATAATGTGCAGTTTGTTCTAAGTAGTGTGTAGTAGAGCACGATTCAATTGTAGTCACTACCACCTTAATTATGGCAGCTACTACCTTGTGGTAGCTACCAACTTATAGTGTGTAATTTTCATTGAGCAACTAATAAGTCTCTACCTATAGTGTGTACTTTTCATTGAGCAACTAATAAGTCTCTACCTTTCATTGAGCAACTAATAAGTTTCTACCTATAGTGTGTACTTTTCATTGAGCAACTAATAAGTCTCTACCTAAGCCTTATTTAGTTAGGGTAATACAAACACCAAGTTATCAAAGAATGAACAAAAAATTAGAAAGAGAATGGTGTAGAATGATCACTCATTTTATTGATTGTACAATGAGTACATGACAAATACATTGACAATGCTAGAATGATTACAACAATCGTAGCAATTGCATGCAAATTTGGTGCAAGCACGCATAATTATTAATATTCCCATTTCTGCACTGCTATTGATGTTGAGGTTAACTATGAATTAGAGTGTATGGAGGTATATATATAGGATCCACACATCCATGCACACAACACAATCTCTTATATAAAGAAATTTGAGCCTTAGGCATTAGCCTACAAGTAGATCACCTACCCTACATGTCAAAAGAGTAATGCACTTGAAAAATTTAAAGAGGAATAATAATACATTTTTCATTGAGAATACCTCTCTCTCTCTCTCTCTCTCTCTCTCTCTCTCCATTGAACAATCATAAATGCAATTACAAACTCTTGCTCTCTTGTCTCTCTCACACATTCTCACTCTCTTTCACACTCTCTCATAGTCAAGATGTTGAGTGAGTGAGGATTCACTTGCAAGTGCCAAGCAGGCTGCTATGTGGCCCAAGTGGTATATCTGAAGATTAGTTCCTCTCTCTCTCTCTCTCTCTTTCTCTGTGTGTGTGTGTGTGTGTAGAGGGTAATATCAATGAAGGTAACTAGACATAGCAAGTAGCACATCTCTAATTTTGTGAGTTTGTGAAAGTCCTCTCTCACTACAATAGAATCAAACCATGAACATGATTCTTAGATGTGGTTTTGTGAGCACATTTAAATTTGAATGGATATTCCCATAAAAATATGACATGCATGGACCATAAAACATTTATATAAGCATGACATTATATGCTAAATAAAATGGTTTATTTTACATTTATAGAAACACATTCTTATCTATGCCATATGTGTATATGAGAGAGAGATGTGTTGAAAGGCATTGATGTTGTTGACTTGTGGAGCACTCGAAGAGAAAGAAGTAGCCATTTTCTTCTATCTCAAAGGTATGGGCTCTTTCTACTTTGATGTAGTGAATCTTTATCGTTATGCACTTTGCTAATGGTCCAAGAAATAGGTTTGTTGCCATTGTGGTTCATGCAAGTAAGATGGTATTTTTTGCATATTCAACATCAGTTTATTTGCACTTTAAAAATACCCTAGGCTTGCTATTTACTATGTTTATAAACACGCTCAAACTAAAATTTACCCATTGTTTTTAATGCACACTATTTGTGGTGTGTTCAGGAACTTACAACACGATTTGATGTGATTTAAACAGCTTTAACCTCTTTGTATTTTACTTTGCATACTTTTCTAATTGTTAATTTGTTATGGATTCATGGTAGAGGGTTTGGGTTAGATTTGCCTTTCCTGGACTTTCTTGGAGAGACAGAAGAGAAAGAAGAGGTAGAGTTGGAAAAACATCAAAGGTATGGTTGCCTACATTTCATTTGATTTTTGGTTGGATTTCTAGTACACATTGTTGTTACTTTGTTATTGCGTGAGTCGAGTGGGTAAGGCTGTCCATTTGAGCTATTGCTTGGTATCATTAGGATATTTTGGGGAGTGGTGTAAGGATTTCTTTGGTGTAAGGATTTCTTGAGTGTATATGTATGATGTTTCTGTACTTAGATGAGGATGATTGAGTATTTAATCCCAAAAGCTATAATTGATGCTAGTTTTAGAGGCTATGGGAGTTAAGCTATCAAGAGGAGCCTATGCTTGGAATGTGATGATATATATAATCACCAATACATTTTGGGACAATCCAATAGGTTGGATTTGAGATTGGTAGACATTAGATTTGTAGTTATTAGGTACTAGTTACTAGGTCATGCTTGTGTATATATGTATATGTAAGTGTCAATACCTATACTTATGGTATGGCTATGCATACATACACGTGCATGTACACACACACACACACACACACACACACACACACACACACACACACACACACACACACACACACACACACACACACACACACACACACACACACACACACACACACACACACACACACACACACACACACACACACAAAATCTATGTTAGATTGTGTGTGTGTGTGTGTATGTTATGCTATGCATATGTGTATGCATGTGCATATGCTATATTGGTAGGCTATACATGGCCTATGTGTAGCATATGCATATGGCTATGCATGGACTATACATAGCCCATGTGTGTCATATGCATAGCTTGTACATGGCCTATGTGTAGCATATGACACATATGATGTCCATAGCCTATGTGTGCAACTTATGTATATGCATAGATTATGTACATGCACACATGCATACATATACACATATGCATATGTATGTGTATGTGTAGCATATACATGTGTAGTCCATGCCTATGTGTGTGTATAGCCTATCCATATGTACCACCTATATGTGTAAACTATGCATGTGCATATGTAATGTCATGCCACTAATCCTAATGTGATGTGTTTTTGTAGATGTATTTGATTATCTTGTTGGGATGAGATCATCATCTCAAAATCCAGACTGTAACATTGAGAGAGAGAATGCAATACATGAGAAATTTATGTCAAGCATATGTTCGTTTTTTAGATATCTCCCTTTTGTTCTTGAGCTATATGAGTTTATGACCAACCCTATGCCCAAAACGACCTCACAGTCTCCCTAGCTAGAGCCACGACCACTCCATCATATCCATCATGGCACTAGTCCCAAGAGACTAGTAGTAGCCATGGAAGCAAGCGGAGGGAAAGGTCATGGTACGAATGCCAAACAAGCAAACAAACCTCAAAACATCATGTGGAAGGCATCTACATATCCAAGGTCCAAGTAGTATACATCCAAGAGCATTCGACCCAAGTAACTTGCAAAGCTCTTATTGTAGCATCAAATAACCATACATAACAATGAATGACAACCAATGTTAAGATTCCAAGCTCCAATCCCCTTTTATTGATGTTGCAACAATTGCTATTGTGACTATAAATACATGTAAAAATTCCAAATCAACTACCTCATCTCATCACTTGCACCTATAGAAGAACCTGAACATGTTGCATCATCCATATCGCATCTTTTCGATGGCTTTCACATCATGTTTGGGGGTAATAAGTCAAGGAAAATAAAAAAGCAAGGCATAGAAGGCAAAAGCCTACAATTTTAGCATGAAAAAAAAGGCAATGAACTTCTATAAGATGCATAGAGCAAAAGGCCAAGATACTCAAGATCCCTTATACATATGCAATGGGCAGTTTGATATTAACCATGATAGCCAATCGCCGTGACATAGCATTTGCAATGGGAGTTATGGCATACTATATAGCTACATCTAGCCAGTGACATTGGGATACCATGAGGGGTATGATAAGGTACCTTAAAGACACTACAAATATGTGCATTTTGTATGGTGGCTAGGGTTCTGCAGTCATGGGTTACACTAACTTCGACTATGTAAGACATGCAGATAATAGGAATTCCGTCCACCTCTAGATATGCTGTCACTTTCGTTGGAGGTGTGGTTTCTTGGATGCCCATGGTGCAAAAGTGTATAGCCTTGTCTACTACTAAATAAGATAGAGTATATTGTAGCCACTTGGCTTGTAAGGATTGCTTATGGCTAGGACATTTGGTGCAGGTCTTAGTACTAATGCTACTCCTATACTGCATTCGAATTCTATGAGTGCTTTTCAAGTGGTCAAGAATTCGGTCTTCCATGCAAAGACAAAGCACACTAAGGTGCACTATTACTTCATCGAGAAGGTGGTAGAGGACAAGTCTATTGAGCTTGTCAAGATCTTGATTGACAAGAGTCCCGCAAATCAACTCACTAAAAGTCTCTCAACAAAATGTTTTGTCTTTCTTAGAAAGATGATGGGCGTATGGTGCTGTCTATTTCTCATCATATTATAGTTTGTGTACATTTGTACTTTGTCACTTTTTTGTTATTTTCTCTTCACTCGAGACACATTTTCCTTTAAGTGGGATATTGTTGGGGATAAAGGCACATGTGCTTATTGTTGAGATGTTGATCTCTACATGAGTTGGCATCCATTATGCACCTTGGTGATATGGTAGAATATTACTCACTGGTATGTTAGGTGATTGATATGAGGATACACCAGTGATTCTATAGTTGGACTACAACCATGTAGCCCACCCTTGGTTATGGCATATTCATTGTGCCACCTCTTCTTTCCTTAGTAGGTTCACACTTAGTGACCGCATGTATGTATGTTGTGGTACTTTCATATTAGTCTTTTATCATCTTATGGACTTAGTTATTTTGTGAAAGAAAAAGAAAGAAAAAGAAGAAGAAGAAGATTTCAACCATACCTCTTTGTGTGCTCAAGTCTCCATTGTTTTTGTGCGTGTCCTTGGCTCCTTCACTTGTCTCAATGTGGTGGGATATTACTCACTAGCATGTTAGGTGATCGATATGAGGATATGCTAGTGATTCTACAGCTAGACTGCACACACGTAGCCCACCTTTGGTTATGGCACATTCATTGTGCCACCTCTTCTTTCCTTAGTAGGTTCATACTTAGTGACCATGTGTATATATGTTGTGATACATTCATATTAGTCATTTATCATGTTTTGGACCTAGTTTTTTTGTGGAAGAAGAAGAAAGAAGAAATAAAAAGAAGAAGATTTCAGCCCCATATCTCTATGTGCTCAAGTATCCATGGTTTTTTTTTGTGTGCTCTTTGTTCCTTCATCTCTCTCCCCTCTTGTCAATTTTTACCTACACTATTGTGTATTTAGCACACACACCATAATCGCAAACCTATACACTATAGGTGGTGGATACCTATCATTGTCACTTTATCTTTATTCTTTAAATGACTATTGAATAAGGGAAGGCCAGTCACATGTGATTGTTAGAGTTTCCACATCTTCTCTCTCTCTCTCTCTCTCTCTCTCTCTCTCTCTCTCTCTCTCTCTCTCTCTCTCTCTCTCTCTCTCTCTCTCTTGTTGTATCCCCACCATAGCTTATATCTCTCTTGCTTCTACTTGCTTATGCTTTCACTTGGGCTCCACACCTTTCATACTTGAGGACTCGGTTTGTGCTAGGGAGGTGCGATGAAAAGTCAGGGTGTTTACCAATGTTGTCAAGATATCCTTCCCTTGAGGTGCCCTAAGTTTGTGAAGTGGGGAAAGGGCTAGGGTTTAAGCCCCCCTAGGTGCTATTATTGTGTGTGAGCTCTCGTTCTTTTCTCTTCCTTTTTTTGAAGCAAAATGGTATATAATTAAATGACGAGGACTCATTGTGGCTCTCTTTGAATTCTTGGTAGCGATGGAGTTTGTGGCTACAATGATCTTTCCAAGCATGCTTTGCTCATTATAAAGGTCTTTAGCACATATACCTTGCTACTAGGGGTGTTAATGGATGGAAGGGGTAGCTAAAACTAGTGAACTTACTAACATTCATGTCTTCTTGTAGTTCAAAGAAGTATGCCAACACCAATGAAGGACCAATCCCGTGTAAGTGAAACTAGTGAAAGTTGAGATTACTAAGCTTCTATATGTGTGATTTAGACACCCCATTGCATATAGTGAATGGGTCTCTCCTATTGTGTAAGTGTCCATGAAGAACAATACGAGGGTCAACTTTTATATATACTATTGAAAACTTTATAGTAAGATGTAGAATGATCATTTTTCTCTGCTATTTATGAATCAAGTACTTGATAAAGTTGTTGCAGGCATGATCCATATTCTTTTATGGATGGGTTTAGTGGATATAACCAATGCTTAATCCATCTTGCAAATCAATCAAAGACTATTTTCACTATTTAGTGGGATACATTCCCTTATAAAGTGATGCCTTTTTGTTTGTACAATGCACTTGCAACATAAAGGGTTATGATTGTGGCCTATTAAGACTTTTCTCCACCAATAGATGGAGGTACTTCTGGATGACTTTTGTGCATTTGGAATGATGAGAGAAATGCCTAAATTATTTTTTGATGACTTTTGTGTGTTTGGAACAATGAAAGGAATGCCTCAATTATTGTCCCAAGTGTTTGAGTGAAGTGATGAAGTCAGTATTCCATTAAATCTAAATTAAATGTATCATTGGAGCTTCAAAAGGAACCCTTTTAGGACATATTGTCTCTAAAGTAGGTATCACAATGGATCTTGCTAAAATTGCCACACTTTCACTACCTATGAATCTTAAATAATTGTGAGGATAATTAGGGTGTTTGAATTATTGTTAGTGATTTAAAATGGCATCACCTTAACAAAGTTGTTATGAAAGGATACTTATTTTGTTTGGGATGATGCATGTTAGAAAACATTTAATTTTCTCGTGCACAAATTGATGGAAGGACCACTATTGACACCTCTTGACTAGACTAAGGAATTTCACATGTATGCAATGGAAGCTATTTTATGTCAAGTCGATGATAATGATGTGGATCATTTAGTTTATTATACAAGTCAAAATTTAAGTGACGCAGAGAGGAATTACACTATTAGAGAGAAATAATTTTTTTCAATGGTATTTGAGGTGGAGAAATTTCACCATTATTTATTGGGGAATAAGTTTACCATTGATGTTGATAATAAAGCATTAAAGTATTTGCTTAATAAAGCACAACTTTCTAGGCAAGTCATTTATTGGATGTTGCTGTATCAAGAGTTTGATTTTCAAATAGCCACTCATCTTAGAAGAGCTCATAACTTAGCAGATCATCTTTCACAATTATTGACATGAGATAAGTAGGAAGCCATTGACGATGATTTGCTTGATTTGTCACTTTTCAATGTGGAAACACAAATTCCATGGTATGTAGATAGCACTAAATTTTTGAGCATAGCTCAATATCCACTTAGTACATATAGATGAAAGAAAAGATAGATATTAATGCAAGATTTCTCCTACAAATTATTAGGAGGTTGCTTATATTTTTTTTCTTCTTCGAGAGTATTGTTGTTGATGTGTAAGAGAAGATGAGGTCCTTGTGGTTTTAAAGGCATTACATGATGAGCTTGATGGTAGAAATTTTGCACATGAATAAATGATAAGAAAAGTTTTGTTAGCTAGCAATTGGTGGCTTATCCTCTTTTAAAGATGCTCATTACTAATGTAAAAAAATGTGAGGTAGGTCAAAGGATGAGTCAACCTAGAGCTTTACTACACCTTTGACACCTACATTTGCATTAGCCTCTTTTGAGAAGTTTAGAATTGACTTTGTGGATCCAATCGATTGACTTACTAGATATCGATATGATGGCTATATAGAAAAAATGTTGAAAATGGAGAAAGCCATTGAGGTGGCTAAATTTATGTATGAAAACTTTTTTACAAATTTGGTTGCCCATTAGAATCATTAAGCGATTTGGTTCCCATTTCTTAAATAGTTTGATTAGCGAGTTAATGGAATGATATAAGATTAAGTGTTATAAATCAAAGTCTTATTATACCAGATTAATGGCCAAGTAGAAGTGACTAATCAAATTATTTGTGGTATCTTGACCAAAACGGTGGCTTCTCATAGATGAGAGTGGAATGAATGTCTTTATGAGGCACTCTAGGCCTACAAAATCACTTATAAGGTGATTGTGCAAAATATGCCATTTAACTTGGTTTATGGGACCGATGTTATCTTTTCTAATGAAAGTAAGAGTTTCCTACTTTGCGGGTATCCCTTTTATTAAATTTAGGTGAAATAGAGTCATTGAAATGAAAGATTTGACAATTGGAGAAATCAGATGAGGAGCAATTCTTGGCCTTACAAAGTTTAGAAGTGATGCAAAGCATCAAAATGCTTGGCATGATAGAAAAAATAAAGTATGAGAGTTTAAAGATGATAATTTAGTACTACTTAATGACAATCACTATTATAATTTTTTTGAAAAGTTAAAAATTCATTGGCTATCCCTTTAAGGTTATCCAAGTTTATGGATAATGGGTTTATGGATGTACAAGATATTGACATAGAAAATAAGATCTTTAGACTTAATGATTTATGACTCAAATAATTTGTTGTTTGGGGTTAGCAAGCTTTAGTTAGGTTAGTAGTTATGTTTTAATCTAACCTTTGACTAATGTGAATTTTGAGATTTCTTTTTGTTTGGATTTTGTTGGGATGCAATCATGGAGATTTTATGGATGGATGCACTAACACCACATCTTGATGTTGATAGTCCAGACTTCAATCATGTGGGTACATATAGTATTCCACATTTTCAGATTCATGATCTAATTTTTAACGCACTGATGGGTGAGGTGTGTTGTAGTTAGTCACTTGTGATTATTTTTTGTTTGCAGTTTCATCCATAGTTTAGTCATAGGTCATGTCAGTGATAGTTCTATATACATGCATAGGTGCTTTGTTGGCAATGTAGGACTTATTTTCAATGATATGCTACTATTGCCATGTAAAAGGGTATGGGCTATACCTACTAGTGGCATGGCTATGATAGTGTATTTTCTCCTTAGTGTGATGTTGCCCAGCTTAGTGTGGGTAGAGAGTAGTAAGAGTTTGCTAGATATCAAGCTGATGTATACCACCTTACTCCATCATATTTAGATCTCCAGTTGGATGATAATTGTCCATATTGGGTAGTACATTTGTAATTACATGGATGCAACTGAGGGTTGTATGTTAGATTGTTTACCAGTGGCACCCATACCCTATTTTGGTGAGGTAGCTTGCAGTCTCACTCCATCATATGATGGAGTTCTTTAACACCTGATTACACCCCCTCTTCTTCCAACATTAGTGAATATTATGATGCAGTTAGTTCTTGGTGGAGCGATAACAAATATGATATTACTATGGATCTAGAGGAGCTCAGATTACTAGACCTTTGTGAGGATAACTTCTTGGTTTACTGAGGATATTAATGATGTGACTGGTTTGGATATCCCTGAGTGTAGTGAAAGCTCTTCCTTATATGAGGATCAGGTAGAGTGGTTAGGGTTAGAGGATCTAGATAAGAAACAACAAAAAAACCAAAACAAAACATAGTTGTATTAGTCGTTTAGAATTGTATATGTGCATGTTTAGCACACTAGTGTTAGTAGTTAGTTGCATGCATGGTTAGGATAATCCTTTAAGTGTTATGGACTAGAGAGATTTAAGATAAGATAGGTGCACATTTGTCTATGGGTGAATAGAACTAAGTAATACATTGCTAAGAGGTAAGCGTTTTGTTAAAGAGGATCAATTTCGCATGGCCGATAATGATTGTGACAAGAATGCACTAGAATTATTATTCAGGTAAAATTTTAATATTGTTTAACCTAACATCTATTAACAATGTTGTGGTTAGTGCATAATTGATGTGCATATTTTCTTTGGTTTGGGGAACTGGTGCATGCTTATGTCAACTATCATTTCGACTTGCAATGTCCATCTTCATATACAGGTTGTATTGTGCCTAACCTATCTACTCTTGCTCTTTTCACATGATATAAATTGGAATACATTACTCTAATTAATTGAAATTCATTCATACTTTAAACTTAGAATTAAATAGATATTACTACTAGAACTAAATACATTTGAGATTCCACTCATAGGGGATGGTGTGCGTGCATGAATTGATGGATTTCCAATGTATAGCTAACTGATTGGAAAACCAATAGAGCTTAATCCCGTGTTTTGTGCCTCTTTATTAATGATGTGGGGGAGCTGCGTAACAAGATTCTCTTCGTGAAATTTTGTCTAAGTAGCATAGATGAGAGATGCTAATTTGGTGGGTATTTTATCTTTCATTTTCCTAGGCAAGGTGATTGATATTGTGTGCTAGGTTAGATTCCTTGAGCAAAGCTATTAAGCTAAGATGTCCGAAAGCTCAACGTTGTTATGAATTCCTAGTCTTCTAATTATTTTCTCTATACATAAAGATATAAGAAGTAAATCAAGATAAACAAAATTCAAAAGAGTGTATCTATTTATTTAAAAAATAAAATAAAATTATAAAGGGACATTTTGGATGAAGAATGCATATATATACTCTTTTGAATGAAAGGGAAAAAATTATAAATTAAATAAAATAAAAAGGAAAAATTGGAGTTAGGGACCATTGTTCGGTTATTCTAGTAGGACATGGAGAGTTAACAATTAAACCATAGGAGTCCTATTTGATATTATGGTGTTAGTTTACTTTATATGGATTGTTATTCTAGTAGGACATGGAGAGTTAGTAGTTAATCCTCCATAGGAGTTCTATTGGGAATTATAGTATTAGTTTACTTTATATGGGTTGTTATTCTAGTAGGACATGGTGGGTTAGTAGTTAAACCATAGGAGTCCTATTTGATATTGTTGTGTTAGTGTTAGTTTACTTTATATGGATTGTTTGATCAACATTATACTTATCAATGATGCTATTTCAAAAGCAATGTTTTTGGTAGAAAAATAGTACGGTGTTTATTGCCTAGAGGGATTATTATTGCTTAACGGTTTTAGAATGCTTTTTAATTGGAATGATATATGCATTGGATGAAGTTATGCCATGCATCTAAGTGGGGAGAATGAGCAAGGGGAAAGTCAAATTGCGCAAGCTTTTAAATACTTAGAAGGAATTTTTGTATTCTTAATTAATAACAAGGCCACTGGTATGATTTTCATATCTTTTCATTGCCGACTAGTATTCTTGGTATTGTTTTGCATATCTTCTAGTTATGCTTGCAAGGACACTTTACAAATAAGTGAGTGAGAGTATATTTTCTTTTCCTGGAGATGCATAAGAGTGCTTGTGTAGCAATATTCGTGATGTTGGATGTCTGTGACATTCATTCTAGTTGTGCTCGTGAGGGCAATTCATACCTAAGCAGAGGAGGAATGAAATCCCCCAAAAATTTGCTCCAAATTGCAAAGATTTTCAACTAATATGTGCATGCTTACCACATTGTTGACATCTTTTCGAAATAATTAAACATAGATGCATCATAGTTGTCATATTCGAAGGACATATCTTTGCAGTTTGGCAAAGACATATCCTTTGCAACCTTTGGTAGTTGTCATCTTTGGAGGATATACCTCTGTAGTGTCTGGCAAGGAAAGAAGGTGGGTGAGATAAACATAATGCTATAGGTAGATTAAGTGTTGTAATCCTAGGGATCCAGAGTGCATACCCAAAGGTAGATTTGTCTATAAGGATATTAAAAGTGGAAATGTGATGGTGGAAGCTTACTAATTAATTTGAGGGTTCATCATTTTTAGATGGCACTCAAAGTTATTCAAGAAAAAAATAATGAAAAGGCATAAGGATTTGCTATGACCATTTTCTACTTTGCCTGTGCCATAAGTTTGCTTTGATATGGATGCATATTTTGATTTTGTCAATGGACTAGTTGGATTAGGACACATGTAGGAGGTGCATTTCTGATCCTTATAAAGATGTTGGATGGAGTTTAAAGAATTCAATTTATAATGTTTGAGTGGTAAGTTTTAGGGAGGGAATTATAAGGGAAAGGTTAGCAAAAAATGAAAGGAAATGAAAAAGGCAAGAAGTCGCGAGAGATGGGAGAGGTCATATAGGTTGGAGATGGCCATTTTGATGTGAGGCATTGGATGGGATGCGCCTGAAGGATGTGAATGTGAGCCATCATAATCATCATTATTCTCTCTCATCATCTTCATGTTGATGCCTTCCCCCACTCCATGAGGTCATAATATTCTCCCCCATACTCTCAATTTCATCTCCACTTCTTTTCTAGCTTGAATCAACTCTTTTCTTAAACATTATCATGGAGGCCTCCATTTTTTATGATAGATAAAGAAGAATGATCTCTTGTCTTCTTTTAAACCTTTATTCCAAGGTTTAATTTAAAGAACCTTTTGAGCCAAGTTCTTACACATAAGAGAAGAAATTTACGTTAGCAATAGTGTAAATCTATGAGACTTTGAGCGAGGATGATTGTTTTGAATGTTTACTTTTTAAAAATATAAAAAGAAAAGTTATTTAAATTTAGAGAAAAACCTAACAAGGACATTAAATGGTGATTATACTTAGATTTGTCGACCAGATCTCCTAAAATCAACTCAAAATTTTAACATAAAGAAAAGCTTGGATAAACTACTACAAGTGACAAGAGTACAATTATGAGGAGCGACCCCAAACTCAATGGGTAGAATCCTTAGTTTATCTACAATAGTTTTCTAATTTCTAGCTTAGAGACTGTTTCTAGTTTCTAGTTTCTAGTTAGAGACTTGGCTTTGAATGTTTGTTTGGAGTAAGTGTTAGACATTTTGGGGCTGGTTAAACCCTAGAGGTTTGACTGGTGGGGGTGAGTGAGACTTGAGCATAAATTTCTATTGGACTATTGAAGAGGTTTTTAGAAAATCTTGAAAGGTTAATAAAAGAGTGGACTTTTCAAATTAAATTCACCCAATTTGGTGCAACAATCCTCAAGGACTGGCTTTTTATCTAACTAAAACTATCTTAGCTTTACCTTTTCAAGTCTCTACTAATTATTTGAGTGTTGTTCCAAGAGATTTTAACATGAAATAAATGCATGAAAATGTCAAAGGTTCCTAAGTGGAATTTTTTAAACACAGATGCCAAGTAGAAATTGATCTATGCTTTGAATATCACACCTCAGAATATTTTGGCTAGTAATGTTCAATGAGAAGGCCCTAGGTATCTTCATGCTACCTTGCATACATACATATCACTCATATTGTTTTGCTAATCTTGTTGGGAGCATGAACAAGTACATGGGACTTGATGCAACTAAGGTATCTCTTAGCTAGGGATCACAATGACATGATTATGTTTTTACGATCTCATAATAACAACATATATGATTTTATATCAATAGCATTAACAATGATGTTAACCAGGTGAAACTTGCTATGCCAATCAACTTGCATGGATTTTTGTATTTCCATACAGGCTTGTTGAGATATTTAAGTAGATGGTGGGCTTTTGCGATATATAGGTAACCCAATGGGCCTAAAATCCTAGAAAATACAATATATATAGAGGAACCCAACCTCATTTCTCACTTTTCGATCTTCCAAGTGAGTCTCTTGGGGAGTGCATCCTTCTTGGGTCCTAGGGACAACCCTAAGAATATCTCTACATTGAGTGGATGGTTCTAAGAATTTTTTGATAAGATAAATTCCATTCTTTGCATAGGGATACTTAAAGAAAAAAACCCAATACGTGTGCAACTAAGATTGGGTTACTTATTTCAGCGAGAGTAAGAGGTAATCCTTGATTCTTTGCTAATTTTTGTTCTTGTTTTTAAATAAACATTGAGGCAATCATAAAGTGCTCTATATCATGGGTATTTGATCCTCTCATGTGCTACATGTATCCTAGATATAAAGCATTGGGTTAGAAAATAACAATTAAATATGCGTGAAGGTTTTTTAATAGGCTAATGTTCTATCTTAGGCAATGTAATGGTTGTTGTTGTTTAAGGCTATTTGGACTATGTTGTTCCTATTTGGGTAAATATTAGTTTGTTGGGTTTGTTAATCATTAGTTTAAACATGTACTTTAAGTTTTAATGTTGCACTTACTATTGATAAGTTGTATACATGCATTGCACATTAATCAAATGTTTACTTATATCTATGCATATTTCTTAGGTGTAAAAGCATTCAATGTTCACATCTTTATTGCATGTTTACTTATCCTTTTCATAATTCCTTCATATCATGACTCATGTGCATTATGTTTTATAATTATTGTACAAAACATTTATTACAAGTTATTACTTTGTCGCATCAAAATTAATAGTGTTTGTGTATTGTATCTAGTTGTTAAAATGATATACGAATAGTATTCGCATGCGAGTGCATGTTTCTTATTTGTAATTGCATTTAATTCGTATATTGAATCCATGGATAATTTCATGTATTAATAGTTTGTTGTGACTTTTAGCTAGTAAAATTATAGAGCAGTGATCATTGATCACTTGTTACCTCCATGTGCATTGTAGTATTCAAGGATATGAGGGCACCAATTCCCCACTTCTCAAAGGCAACCAATGCTTCTTCCTCCTAATGCAAAGTCCACTCATTTGTATGCTTTGGAGTCCTTAATTTGAAACAAGGGTATTGTGGCAGAGACATTCCCATGCATGGATATGTACAACTAGGATGTTGAGAAAAGTATGTGATTGAGGGATAAGGTTACTGAGTTGTGCTCTAATTGTCTAACCAAGGATGAGTGGTGGTGGTTTATGGTTAATACATATCATGTAGTGATGCTTGTTGTGTATGCTATATGTAGCATGGGCGAGAATGTGGCAAACATGGGAAAAGTATGGATAATATGGTGGACTATGCAAGAGAGTTTAGAGTCTTCAAAGGATATTAAAAACTCCATTACAAAGCTTTGGCAAAGATTGTTTAAGTCATCTTAGAAATGTAGTGTTAAAATATGTTTAAAGGATATGGGTTGTAGCCCATAAACCATTGGATATTGTCACATACTTGTTAGATCCTAAGTATTGGGGCCTAGACATATGGAGTAACAGTGAGGTGGTTGCAGACTTCTACATTGTGATCAACACATTCTATGCAGATGGTGAGGAAATACACAAGGAATGTGTCAAGGAGATCTCTAGGTTTAGGCTAAGAGAAGGTCAATTTCCTAATCTCTTTGTGCAAGAGATGGCCAAGGAGCAACTGACATGGAAGTGGTGGGGACTGCGAATGTAAGGAAGAGTTGTCCACATTTAAGAATCCTTATTGTGCATATAGTCGCACAATGTGTTGGAAACTCCAGCTTAAAGTGAAATTGGACCATATTTAAATTTGTGCACATCACCATTTGAATCAAATTGTTGGTAGATAGGGTGGAGAAGTTGGTATACATGTTTTGCAATGATATGATCTTGAAAATCCTTGAGAGTAGTGACTATGAGGAGGGTATGCCCTTTTGGATTTATATTTTTGATGGTGTTGAGATTGAGGCTTCAAACACTAATGGGATTGATTATGTTGAGGGTGTGAGCCAAACCTTGTGATAGACATTGAGATTCAAATGAACCTAGAGGTAATGGATGCAGACATTGAGGAGCATCTTGCTTGTTAGATGACTCAATCATAGGCAACATTTGTTGAGTTGAAACATCATGATGTGCCAATGGATTAGCTTTGAAGCTTCAGCTCTCCTTTTGCATTGATGGAAAAAACTTTTAATGCTATAAATGGTTGATTTGTGACAACATAAATTTGCAATGCACATTTAACTTATACTACAAAATACATTGTTTATTGTTTCAACTATGAAAGATATGGTTTATTCTTTCAACTTCCCATTATTGATATACTTTGAAAGCTATCTCTTTATGGAGATTCAAAAAGTGATATTCCTTAACATTCATTACAAATCATTTAATGTTTGTACAAGGCTAATATTTACATAACGGGTTTAGTAAAAAAAGAGGTTGTGGAAAGCACTAGGAGTGCTCTCTTGATCTCTCTCTTCAAATTTCACATAGGGCATTCTAAAAATATTATACAAAGATTTAGGAAAGAGAGTGGGAAAATGTACACTTGTTGTCTAGAATCATTTGCCAGACTAAGTACACAAGGTGCATGTAATGCTCACACAACAAAAAGTATGAGCCTTTTCCCCTATTGAATCACTTAAAGTAGCCCATACACATATTACTCTAGCTCATGGGGGCATCTACAATTTCCATGATTGAATGGGGATGGAGTATGACACTCATGAGGTGATCTCATGGAAATGCCCCTTGAGAATCACTTTCCATGATGTCTGCTCCACACACTTAGTGGTCATTGTCAATGTCTCAATCCACTCCTCAATGCAAACATGCACTTGAGCGGGTGTTTGGGATTGCATGAGTTGTTTAAACTCTGATTTTGTTTGAGCTAGCTTGTTCTTTAGGGTCTCCTCTCTTGCATGCAAGTCTAATGCTACACCTTCCAATGCCACTTGCAAATTGTCATGGGCGATTGCTATACTATGCACCAATATGTCCTTGGTAGAATGGTGGGCCTCCTTTGATGAGAAGTTCACTGGAAGGCCAATTACAAAATTCATATACGACATCTTTGTTAGGTACAACTAGGAGTTAACATTGTGAAGAGGTTGTTGAAAAACCTCAAGAGCTATGTGCTCAACATTCTCCTTGATTACATCTTGAAGAGGCATTTTCTCACTTTCCATCACCCTTTCTCTATGTTTGAACACGACCAAACTATCATCACCATTTTGGCAACCACGGCCTTGTTGACCTCCTTCCATTATATGTGGGTTGGATTACCCCATTTCAAGAGCCATTAGGCTATGTGTTGGACCTCCCTTCTATTAGGGCAATTTCTAAGCTCTTCAAGCACTTGTATGCCCTTCCAATGTGCTCAATATACACTCTCTCTTCATTATCATAATCCTTGTCTCTTACTTGTTGTTGATCTTCACCCTCTGCCATGTTGTCTTTTGAACAATGATGATAAAACTCATGATATCCTTTTTGTTCAACATTTTTTTATGTTACACCATGGAGGGTTGAAAAAACTTGCATACCACTCAAGCCTACATTGGGTGTAGTCAGAGTTCATAGTTCAAAGCAAGGAGACCCTTTTACTTTGCTGCTTGATATGGCTCATGGGAAAGGAGGGCATGATGGATTATAATTTGTCATTAAAAGGCATCTCAATCATGAGCAACTAAAGACTAAGTGGGGAAAATGTGCAATATGCAAATGATGTTCTTTCATTTTTGAGGAATACCATGTCTACACAAGGGCTATAGGGACATGTCCATCAAAGGCTTAAACAATGTCATAGTATTTTGGAAAATTGAGGTAAATGAAGTGGATAGAAGCAAGAGATCGGATTGTAAAGGTGTGCCAAATGCATGAAATTTGCATTTTGTGTCCAATTACTCAAAAAGTTATGGGAAAGCTCTAAGGTGTAGGCCATTATCATGTTTTTGTGGTGCTTATATGAAAGGTCAATGGAGGAGGAACTTCAACTCTATGTATGTGCTTGCTTGGGAGTATGTAACCCTCAAACCCTTAGATGCTATTGAAGAGGATGAAAAACTTGATGATTTGACTTATGAAGGACACCATGATGCTTTAAGTGATGCACTTGATGCTCAAGATAACTTTGCTATCCTAGCAGAGCATGAGAATGATGAACTAGTGGATTTCTATGTTCTTAAATGTGTACAAAAAACCCAAATTGATTCTCCAATTGAGGACACATGGGGGGAATGCCATTTCTTGGGACTCGTTTTTGGTGAAGGGAGTTTAGTACAAGCAAATGGCCAAAAATCCTTATTTGTACAAGCTCATGGGTTCTAGACTCGAAGTATACCTTGAATCCCACCTTGTGTGGGTGATCAAGTACAAAATGGAGAGAGCAAAGTTTGGGGCATTTTGGATGGCTCGTGATGTATATGAAATCATTTCCAATGGCATCCCCTTCAACTTGTAAAAATTCTTTACCCATGTTGATTTCGTGGTAATTCTTGTTAGTACTTGATCATTTGTGAGAACTACCATATTAGCAAGTCGGTAACTACGAACTTCTGTTGCTAGACATTGCTTATCATAGGAACACTTATCACCCAAAACCCATGTGATAAATTGATTGCTACCACAAGTAAGTTGGTAGATACCATAAGTCAGCTATTAACTACCATCAGTAAGGTGGTACCTACCAACTAAATTCTACTGGACAGTTCTCAAAACACAAAACACAAATTGTAAGTTGGTAGATACCATAAGCACAGTGGTAGCTACCAACTAAATGCACTCTCTCAATTGCAAGTGGCTTCATGTTAATATGTATCTCTTCTATGACTCTTACCTAGGGTACCCTTAGAATCCCTAAAGCAATATGAACTATTGCAAACTAATATAGTAATAAAGTGGCATGAGAATAGTGCAAATGGCACAGGGAAGATAGAATCATGTAGAAAACATAGCAATGCAATAAAATGTTAATCAATAAACAAAAGTTTTCATTATCCATTAGCATTGAACAATAAACAAGGGGTCTTAATATTGAAGCCAAATAAAAAACATTGAAGCATCTTCTTACAATCCCTTGACTTGGGCATATGAAAGGGTTGTCAAGATTGTGGGAGAGAAGGAAGGAGTCTCACTTGTAGCTTTCGTGCTTGCACAATGGGGGAATACACACAAGGGTGGAGGCTGAAAACAATTTTTCTCTTCTTAGTTGTGTAAGCCAAAAAGAACTCTAGTACATAGAAATAGAAGAACCCTATATATGGGTCTCAAACCAAACTCAACTAACTAAGGTGGCATACTAACTGAGCCATGAACTAGAGTAGATAAGGATAGCTGTCATCTAGCTATTATTCATGGGCGGTGTACCAACCGCATCTGCCAACAACTGACAAGTTGGTGACATAAATGCACAACAGTCACCCTGGCATATCATGAGTGGAGCTCGATATCTCAACAAGGGTGTGGACAATAAATGAGTTGGGATATTCCTTTTTTTTCTTAGCATGGCATCTCTATGGTTGGCTTTGTGGAAGCCTCAAATTCCCCTACTCATTAGTAGTTGTGCTATTGGACCACCCTTCAATATCTTTCTCATCTGCACTAATGTGTAGTTGCCATCCATGTCTGTGTTTGAACCTTCTTCTATAACTAGACAATTCTCGTATTTACCCTTCTCCTTTGTCTTTGTAGTTTGTTTGATGCCAACTTCTTCTCCTTCATATGCAACATGTGTCTTAGAAGTTGATTGTTATCCTCCTCCCTTACCCATTAGTGTGTTCCCCTCAAATGGAACTTATTTGCTACTTCCACCCTTTGACCTGATTGCAGAGCTAGGACACCCTTTTTGGATTTGCTAAGCTAATTTAGGCCCACTAAAATTTCATTAGGGAGTGTTTGCTTCCTAGTAGATGAGTTGAATGTAGGAAATTCACAACTAGTAGCTTGCCCCAAGGTTGCATGTCCTAGTGTTGTAGTTGTTTCCTTTGTGAACTCTTTTTCATGCTTGCAAGAAAATGAGAAGTACCCTGAAAACCAAACAATTGAAATAGTTAGAATCCAAAAATGGAAGTTGTAGATTATATTTTCTTATATATATGATTATGCTTACTATTTTCCTTGTCAATTATAGGGATCCATGCCTTTGCAATTCTAGGTAGTTCCTGGGCACAATGGTGATGCACATAGTTCTCTATGGACATACACATATAGCAAAACATAACGAGTGATATTGGGGCATATATGCAACTATGTACATCCCAATGGGGAAAACATTTTAGAAAGCGCTTTAAGATTTAAACCACACTTTGGATATTATAAAGTACTTTTGAGATGTGTAGAAACATTTTCTTTATATTAAAAGCACTTTTATTACTCAAAAGTAGTTGATTCTTACAGTTAGAAAGTGCTTCAATATGTATAAAATGTTTTGACCTTTAAAAACCCTTTGCAACTATTAAAAGTGCTCTCTTGGCCTTGTCAATTTTTGCTTGCATTTAATAATAAATCTAATATTTTTGAAAGTATTTTTTATTTGTAAAAATGCCTTTTTGAGTCCTCAAAATTACAAAATAGTAGATTTGCATCTAATAACAGAATTAAAATATAATGATTAGGTCCTCAAAGTTACAAAACTAATCTAGACAAAGGCAACAACTATTACCTAGCAGTGGGCAGCCTTGCCATTGTTTGTAGAGAGAGTTAAGGGGTCGACACTATAGTAGATGAGTCTAGCCTCATATGCTTCAATATTTCATTGTAGTCACACACTTTGTAGAATATTAAAGCCTAGAATAGCATTCAATTCATGTAGCTCTATCTCGAGCCTCAATGACTCATGTATGAAGCACTTTGTCGTAGCAAATGCTTTCTCCTAGTGTAAAATGTTCATCTTTGGCTTGTTTGTACTAATCCATTTTTTAGACCAAAAGGTCTTGCTCTCAATCTTGCAATTCACTCTTTGTCCTCTATCATAGATCATTTAAATCTTGTAATATCTGTGGAGGCATGTAACTTCTATTTGGTGTTATATTTAGATTCGAGCACATTATTTGAACTTTTGTTATATCTCCTCCAGCAACCTGAGTTGTCTTAGACTTTGACACAATACTAGTTGCACAGGTACGTCCATTTACCCTCCTCAAATTAGCAATTTTTAATTGATCCCCCTTAATGAAAGCCCAATATTTCTTAATACATTGGCCCTGAATTGGGCCCATGCAATCTTGTGCCATTAGGGGAGAGTTGAGATCTTGAAAATGCATTGTAAGAGATACTAGAGAGAGGAAATATTTTGACTTTTTGTGTTGAAAAAATATTTTGATAGATAAATATATTTAAAATAGTTAAAAAATCATTATCATAATATTCTCATGGCTTGCATCAAATCTAGAAATCTAGGATGTCATAAAGGTGACAATCGTTGACTTAATGAAGATCCTGTCCTCTCTCAAATAAAAATGAAATTACATATTCAATTTTTTTTTTCAATATTTGATTACCTCCCTCCATCCTCATTCTCTTCTTCTTGTCTAATCCTCTTTAGTAGGTGCTTCCTCATTCTTCTTCTTTTTTGAATTTGCATAGTTTTTTCACTCAAAGACGTACATCTCATCCTTAGTTATGGATCAACCGTACAATGATCTTTGTAGCATTAGTAAAAGAGCTCTCTATCATATTCACATTGAGCTAGAATGTGAGTATAAACCAATCAAGAAAAGAATGAAAATAAATACTATTTTAAAGTCTATGAAACAAGAGTTTAGATTTGAAGGAAAGAAAAATCATAATCTTTGGTTAGATGGAATGTTATATCACAAAGATTCCATAAAAAATAACACTTCTCCTTTTTACAAAAGGCTCCTTTTTACAAAAGGTATTCCTTGATGAGGCTTATTGGTGATGGTTATAATGTTTTTAAAGTTATACTATTAATTTTATTGAAGAGAATGATGTTTTTAAATGGGAGAATAACTTGTTAACATGATATTTTTAGATTGGAGAATCACTTATTAACAAAATATAGATTGGAGAATCACTTATTTAAGAAATGTTGAATATGAATTTATTCATAATTGTATTTGATTTATGATATTGAACTTGTTTAGTTTTTTTTTCCCTAGCCAAATGTAAGTGAAAGAGATGCTTCAAAGGCATCTCAATTGTATAATTACATTTCTCCTTCAACAATCCTAAAAGATATTTTGGAGAGAAGAAGAAATTTAAAAAAGTAGAGAAAAAAATGTTTGGATTCTTTCATTAACCATCTTTTTTTGGATTCCAAGCTAGTGCAAAAGACTTAGGATAGTATCAATTTTAGCTAAGATGCATACATACAAAATTTCTAGCTAATGCAATCAAATAGGAAACAATGTTAGGTATGCAATTGTTTTCTTCCAAAGCCATTTGTGGCTAAGACTATCAAACAAATAGTTGATGGTAAGGTGATGGAAGTTTTCGATGAGCCTTTCCATATCAAGGCCAACTTTAAGGGCAAGAAGAATATGGTTCTTTTTAATAAATTCAACAATGTTTTTTCATGACTTTCCTACCTTGCAATGTTTGATGATCAAATTCTTTGATTTTTCTCTAGAACTGGTGTAGAGATGATAAACCGCCAAGACCGACACAGATTGCTTATTATTCAAGCGTTTCAAGCAAACACCTATGGCTATCTCTCACCTAGCTCTGATGCACCTTCAATTCTATTGGGGTGTTGATAGATGATTTTTGATGTGAGAAGTGCTTAAAAATAGCCAAAAAGTACAAATATTTGGGGAAAAATAGACTTCGTCGAAGATAGCGGTGGCAATCAGTATGATTTTAAGCGGCAATGCCCGGAAAGTACTTAAAAGAGCTACTAGACGGCGGTCGGAGAATTTTCATAATTTTTTGGCATGACAGACAAGACCTTGGGAGATGCCCAGCAATGGAAGACTTCAAGATGGACGCTTAGAAATTTTCAGACCAAGAATTAGACACCGGATGAGGAAGAGGGAGTGCCCGGAAGGCCAAAGGCCAAAAAAGTCAAGTGGGAATAGCCTTTAGGAAGGCCAAAGGTTGTGACCTTTGGGGGCTCCCTTGAGGGAGCCCCCCAAAATTTTTGTGAGAATAGGAGGGGGGGCCATTTTTTTCACTGCCTGATTAAGAAGAAGGCGCCATGGCTAGAATTGGGGGAGAGATGGATTGTGGCACCTACAAAGAACCCCCCAACTAATCTCATGGATGTTCTCCTTCCTATCTTCGCTCTCCATCACCGGTCTCCGCTCGTCAATTGGCTTCTTGGTTGTGGAGAACAAAAACTAGTCTTTCTCTCTCCTCCCTTTCTCTCCTGCATGGAGGCAATTCATGTGCAAGAAATCAAGAAGAAGAGGGGCTGAAGAATGCTTGTCTAGTTGTGATCGGATTGCTTCAAAATGAAGAGGAGGCTGAGGAAAGAGGTTAAGCACTGAAGAATGGTTGTTGGTCAGTCCATGGGCTGCCCAAAATAATTATTAAAAAATTCGCAACACGCAAGGCACGCGGTATGCTCCAATTTTACAAAGAAATGTGATTGTTTTTGTTGTTTCATGGTCCAAATGTTATTCATATGCAATGAATTTTTTTTTGAACCTTGTTTGCATCATGTTTGAGGGTTGTAACTATAGAAATACAGAACCCGCAATGATTTAGAGCTGTTATTAATTCTTTAAAACCCGAAAAATGTCATTTTTAATGGAAATGAGTGGTTTTTTAGATTTTGAGTTGGGAGAAAGGAGTGAAAATGGGATAAACTCAGAGAAAATGTTAAGTTTCAATCAAAATAATAAGCAAACACAAATAAGTCAGAAAATATGTATTTTCTATGAATAAAAAATAGAAAAAAATAGTGAAAAATAAAAAACATTGGGATTTTTACGCTAAAAAAAATGGAAAAATAAGATTTATGTGTGTGAATGTTTGGCAAGGTTAAAGCATGAGGTCAAGCCTTAGTTTGGCCTCTTCCTTTGTGTTATAGTTCATGTTTATTATTATTTTTCATACAAAAATGATACAAAACAACCATTTACACCTATGCATCGCAGCACCACCTAAATGGTGAGGGGGAAGGGTGAAGTTTATGCGACGATCTAATTGCTGAAAAGATACAAATTCTGATTTCCCTCTTTGTGCATAGCATTTGGGGATTGTTTCATAATTAAATATAGGCGACTAGTAGCACAGAAGTTCTGATGCTAGTCCCTAAAGCAGCGCCACACGTAACGCTTCGTTAAAATTCATGAAAGGGCTATTTTCTACACCTCACATAGCTAGTTTTTTAATCATAAAATGGTTGTGCACAATCGTCATACACCTTGCATCAAGTATGCCACGTGGTATCTCCTGGAATGCATTGCAATTGATTGATAAACTTTGACCAACGCTGAGAGGACATGAAACCTAAGTCGTAGGTTAGACGGGTGCTTCCATTGGGGAAAGTTTTGTGAGGCAAATCAAAATCTCCTGGAACGCTGAATTATGAAAGAGTGGAGTTTGCACGAATGTGATATGTGTTAGCGATGCATCTTGGGGCCAATCCCCAAGGTGTAGGAGAGTCGTAGTGGAGCCGCAACAATCAGCCGAGAGGTGCTTGCCTATGTGTGTATTACTAGGCATTATGCCTATATGTTATGGGATCTCCCTCTGAGGAGAAGGAAAGGTGAATGTTGAACTACATATTGGATACAAATGCAAAATCGTCATAAGCATTTAGTGTAAAGTGAGTTTTAGACGCTCCTGGCCTGGGAGGCCGTGTGGTGGGGTTGTCTGTTGTATGCATGAGGTCTGGCTAGTGCCATAGCGAGTGCCGGTCCATTTTAGGTCCCATCAGTGGTGCGTCTGCTAGGAGCCGCCAACAAGTGGTAGATCTCGAATCTAGGGTTTTTAGGGACCAAATAGTTGGTTTATGTCCTTTGACAAGGACTATCAAGCCGAAATACAAAAAGCAGAACGTGCTGAGAGGGCTAGACAGCAGTTGGAGATTGTAAGACACTATTCTCCTCAAAGGAGTAGCCTGTTACGCATAAGTGGCAATGGTTCTAGTAACCTAGGTGTTACGAGTAGTTCTTCGAGTGCAAGTGGAAGTCTTGATATTTCCCTATTTCCAATTAATCAACCCACAACAAGTGGGGGTGTAGTGTTGCCTACACAAACTCTTGTTGTCAATCTGGTTATAGCCATGGCAAAACCTATCGCAATTCCACTAGGTACACTGGATTTACCAGCATTAGGAGCACCGTTGCCCATTTTCCATGGGTTAGCAGAAGATGGAGAACTCCACATTAAGGAGTTTCAAACGCTCATGTTTAACTATCGAATCCAAGACGAAGGACACCTAATGATGTTCTTCAACATGACGCTAAAAGGAAGAGCGGCAGTGTGGTATCACGGTCTAGAAGCTGGAACCATAACTAGCAGTGCCCAATTCTTTATGGCTTTCCGTAGAGAGTTTGCCCCTGAGAAGGGTGGGCGGTATTGGTTGCGTGTTCTGAATGTAACATGCCAAGAGCCAAATGAGAATGTCCAGGCATATGCCAATAAACTAAAGCAAGTTCTTCGCAAACTTAACACTTATATTCCCATTCCAGCAGCTGCATAGTTGCAATATTTCCTACATGGATTGGATTTTAATATCCAGGTGCAGCTGAGTAGTGTTGCTTTGGCCAATATTGACACTGCCATTACCCAAGCAGGAGTAGAGTCGCACTTGCAAACAGCTTATGCAGCAATGATAAATTGGAATGATAATAATTTGGCCTTGACCAATGGGAGTCAAGGGGACCCCATGTTAAATACGAGTGGCAGAGGGAGTATTATGTCAAATTTTCCTATGTTACCAGCTCCTCCTAGCATGACTATGCCTATGGCCAGTCAGATGGCCTCACTAAATAGTGGTGGAAACCAAATAATGAATCCTAATGTTGTCCCAGTTGGTCAGCGGCTAATTCCTAATCAAGTGGTTAGGCCCATGGGGCAATAGACAGACGATCGTGGCTATGAGTCGAGTGCTTCTAATGTCCTCGGTGAAGTTGACATGATGAAGCACTATACCGATATGATCTCTGAATAGTATCGACAAATAGCTGTTGATGTCAATTTTCTTAAGAAGCAACAAAATTTGATAGGGAGCCGACGCCCTGAAGAGGCTGGCCCCTCAAGATTCAGCTGTAAGTGGTGTGGGGGCCAACATTTCCCTAGAAATTGCCCGAATGTCAAATGTGATATTTGTGGGAAGTCTGGCCACTTAGCCACTACCTGTTGGAGTAAGATCAGTTCCCTCCAACAAGGGAGTAAACAACCAGGTCCAGTTAACCATCGCGCACAAGGGAATAATCTCCAGCAAGACGATGGACCAAGGCAAATACTGCAAAGAGGAAAGACTGTTGTCGAGGAGTTACCTCATGGCAGTGGAGTCAGCCTTATTGAGGTTGTATGTGTCAATGATATTGAAATTTATAATCTATGAGATGTAACAAGAGGGAAAAAGATTAAAGAGGGTGACAAAGGAATTGTAAAACTTGTCGAGGGAAGCCCTAAGCAAGATGCTAGGAAAAAGCGAGTCTTGAATCTTGATAAGGAAGGTGGACCGTTAAGACCTGTTGGTAGTAAAGTCGATCCTGAGGAGGATAAAGGATTGCCAAGAAAGAAGGTAAAGGCCAAAAAAGAGGCACCAAAGCCGATGGAAAGACCAAAGGAGAGAATGGTTTGGCGCGAGAAGAGAACTTTGGCTAATTACCATGACTTTGATCTAGAAAGTTCCCTTTGCAAAGTCAAACTAGACGTGAATCTCCTGTTGAGATATCGAGCTCCACTCGTGATATGCCAGGGTGACCGTTGTGCATTTATGTCACCGACTTGTCAGTTGTTTGCAGATGCAGTTGGTACACCGCCCATGAATAATAGCTAGATGACAGCTATCCTTATCTACTCTAGTTCGTGGCTCAGTTAGTATGCCACCTTAGTTAGTTGAGTTTGGTTTGAGACCCATATATAGGGTTCTTCTATTTCTATGGACTTGAGTTCTTTTGGCTTACACAACTAAGAAGAGGAAAACTGTTTTCAGCCTCCACCTTTGTGTGTATTCCCCCAGTGTGCAAGCAAGAAAGCTACAAGTGAGACTCCTTTCTTCTCTCCCACAATCTTGACATGGTATTAGAGCCTTGTTCGTGGTGAGGAGCTCAAGAAAGCAAACCAAGTTCGCGGTGTTCTGGTAAGAGGACCAGTGTTGCTTTCATTTTTCTGTTTTGGGAGCAAGTCTCTGCAGGGTAGCACAGTCGGAAAGTGAAAGAGTGCATTGTCTCAGATTGAGACGCCCTTCATGGTGTAGCAAGAGGGAAGTATATGCTGCAGGGTAGGGCTTTAGCCCTTGGTTGCTCTGTTTTTTTGATTTGAGGCCATTTCGGGGCCTGTTTTGGAGGCGGAAGTTTTTTGCACGCACTCAAGAAAAGACCCTATTTTATGCTACGCGACCATTGTTCTACAGGTCGGTGAAAAGTTACTGTAGAAATTGCATCGTATGCCTGTGCGCAGAGACATTGGGAGTTATAGAATCATCCTTGTTGCCTGTTGATGCAAAATCGTCACTAGGAAGTGACTGTGTGGTCAAATACCACTTTCGTCAGTTTTGCAGATTTGCCCTTGTAAGGCTGAAGTTGTGTTCTTTGTAGTGACAGAATTTTTTGCAGTGTTCTGTAATGGCGTCTGATTCTCTTTCACAGATTGTCACTGAAAAGCTTGACAAGAACAACTTCCAAGCATGGAAGTTTAGAATGACGAATTTCCTTATGGGAAAAGGATATTGGGAATTCGTTGCAGGAAATGAAGAAGAACCAGTTCTTCCTGATGTTCCCAATCAACAGCAAATGCAGGCATTTAAAGCATGGCATGAGAGAGCCAGGAAAGTTATGTACTGGCTGTCTATCAGCATTTCAGACTCTATGATTGTGCATATTCAAGATGCAAGTACGCCAAAGGAGGCATGGGATACTTTGTCAAAAATGTATAGCATAAATATGCAAGCCAGGAAAATGCAGCTCAAGCAAGAGTTGCACAATGTGCAAAGAGAAAGTATGAGCATCAATGACTACCACATGAAGGTGAAGAAGATTGCAGATGCACTTGCTTCCATTGGGTCGCCAGTGGAAGATGATGATTTAGTTTCTGTGACCTTGAATGGTCTAGGAAAGGATTATGCACAGTTCCGAACATCCATTTCTGTCCGTGAAAGATTTCCTGATTTTGAGGAGTTGATTGCTCTTCTAATTTTTGAGGAGTAGAGAAATGGTGGTGCATCTTCTTCAGGAGGAACTTCAAAAGAAGCTGTCTTCTACTCAAATGCTGGAAGAGGTAGAGGCAGAGGTAGAGGAGGCCGATCTGGAGGCCGTGGTAGAAATCAGAATATGCAGCAAACTCAAGAAAACCAGTCCTATGGAGGAGGACGTGGTAACTCTAGAGGCAGGGGGAGCCAAAGAGGTCGTGGTGGATGGCAAAGAGGCCACAATGCAAACATCAATGTTGAATGCTACTACTGTGGTAAAATGGGTCATATGGCCAAAGACTGCTATAAAAAGCAGAATGACATCATGAATGGAAAATTGCAACAAGAAAATTATGCATCTTCTAATAGGCAGGGTGATGACAGAAATGAGCACTTGTTTATGGTGCAGCACATGACCAATTCTGTGACAAGTGTAGAAGAAAGAAACGATGTGTGGTATGTTGAGTCATGTGCATTAAACCACATGACAGGTCATGTAGAATGGATGTAGGATGCAAGGAAAATGGAAAAACCAAGATTTGTGGAGACTGGTGATGATACTGCACATCCTATTGTGCAGATTGGAAAAATTCCTTTGTCTATGCAGGATGGGAAAAAGAAATACATGTCGGATGTATTTCATGTCCCGAATATCACCAAGAACCTGGTTTCTGTTGGTCAAATGGTTGAGCAGGGCTTGCAGGTCAGATTTAATTCTCATGGATGCTTTGTTGAGGATATGAAAAATAAAGGTCGCTTGATAGCAAAAGGAAAGAAGAAGGGCAGAATGTTTATTTTGGATGCAAACATGCCTGAATTGAGTGTAGCAATGTTTGCACATGGGACCAATGTAGTTGTAGATATTGATATCTGGCATAAACGCATTGGTCATGTTAATGTACAACGACTTAAATCAATGCAAGCCCAAAATATTATTGCAGGATTGCCTAAATTCAAGGTTGTAGAAATGCATAAGGTATGTGAAGCTTGTCAATTTGGAAAACAGGCAAGGAAACCATTTCCTAGACATGTTCAAGAGAGTAAGAAGCCATTGGAATTAATCCACTCTGATGTGTGGATAACTAAAGCTGCATCTCTTGGAGGCTGTCATTATTTTGTTAGTTTTATTGACGACTATAGCAGAAAAGTTTGGGTGTATTTTATGAAAAAGAAAAGTGAAGTTTTTGGGCATTTCAAAACTCTTAAAGCTATGGTTGAAAAAGAAACAGGCTTGCAGATAAAATGCCTAAGGTCAGATGGAGGGGGAGAGTACCTCTCAAATGAGTTTGCAAGGTTCTTGCAGGAGCATGGCATAAAGCAGCAATATTCATGCAGTCATACCCCACAACAAAATGGAATTGCAGAAAGAAAAAACAGGCATATTGGAGAGGTATCTCGTGCCATGCTCAATGAAAAAGACCTGCCAGATTTTTACTGGGCTGAGACAATTGCTACAGCAGTCTACATAATGAATAGGACTCCCACTGCAGCAATACATAGCATGACTCCAGAGGAGAGGTATACTGGTAGGAAACCAGATATTTCTCATTTGAAAATTTTTGGTTGCATTGCCTATGTTCATGTGCCAGATGAGTTGAGATCCAAGTTGGATCTAAAAGCTGAGAAGTGCATCTTTATTGGTTACTCTCTACACAGCAGAAAGGGTATAGATGCTATAACCCTTCTACTCATAAGTTTACAGTGAGCTGAGATGTTGTTTTTGATGAGATGAGTAGCTGGTATAAACCAGTAAATGTGATTGATAATGTAAATACACAAAATGGTAATGCTGCATAGAATTCACAGCAGCAGTCACAAGATATTAGTGGACCTGGAGTGTCTTCTAGTAGTGGTTCACATTCTTCACCATGGACATGCAAATTGAGATCAGGAGAATCTTCTCAAAGCAATGTAGATAGTGGTATGCAGGTATCACGAAAAGGAAAAGAGAAGGTAGATCAGTCCATGCTTGATGTGAATGCAGGTCACTCTTATGTGGATGGTGAATCCAGTGGCTCAGAACAGAGCATTGATGATGAGTTGGGTATTCCTTCTATTGTTACACATGGAGTAAGGAAGACCAGGGATGTTTTGAGAGTACCTGGGAGTGAACCTACTTTGCACAGGTCTACTAGAGCTAGGTATCCTGTGGACATGCTGAAATATGATGGATTTATAGCCATTCACTATACCTATATGGTCAAAGTGAGCAAGCCATGGGAAAATAAAAATGGGAGAAAGCCATGGATGAAGAAATGGATGCCTTGGAAGCAAATGCTACATGGGAATTGGTACCTTTGCCTAAAGGTAAGAATGCAATTGGTTATAAGTGGGTTTATAAGGTGAAGCACAATGCAGATGGTTCTGTGAACAGATACAAGGCAAGATTAGTAGTCAAGGGGTATGCACAAACATATGCCATTGATTATGAAGAAACATTCAGTCTGGTTGCAAGGATGACAACCGTAAGAGCAGTCATTGCTATGGCTGCATCAAAGGAATGGTCTTTACATCAGATGGATGTAAAGAATGCCTTCTTGCATGGTGATTTGCAAGAAGAGGTATATATGGAGCAGCCACCAGGTTATGTGCATGCTGTTCATCCTGAGTTTGTTTGCAGGTTGAAGAAAGCCTTGTATGGCTTGAAGCAAGCACCTAGAGCATGGTCTGACAAGATAAGACAGTATCTTGTCACTATTGGCTTTCAGATTTCCAAGGCAGATTTCTCACTTTATGTGAGAAAAACAGAGAAATGTATTATGCTACTTGTCATTTATGTTGATGATTTGATTATGACAGGTAACAGTGATGAAGATATCGTTCATGTGAAAATGCTATTGAAGCAAAAGTTTGAGATGAAGGATCTGGGAGAGCTGCGTTATTTATTGGGCATTGAGGTAATTAGATCACCAAGTGGGATATGGCTCTTGCAGAGGCAGTATGGATTGGACATACTGTCCAAATATGGGATGACAGGCTGTAAGCCTATTTCAGTTCCTTTGGAGCAGAATGTGAAGCTGAGCGCAGATGTAGGTGAGCTTCTCGAAGACCCTACTATGTATAGACGCATAGTAGGAAGTTTGATTTATATGACTATTACCATGTCAGATTTGAGCTATGCTGTTGGATTGGTAAGTCAGTTTATGCAGGCTCTAAGGAAACCGCATTTGGATGTGGCTAGACGCATACTCAGGTATGTGAAGTCCACATTGCAGTATGGACTACTTTATGAGACTGGGGTTCAGATACAGTTGCATGGATACACTGATGCTGATTGGGCTGGTAGTATTTCTGATAGACGATCTACCAATGGATATGTGTTCTCTTTTGGGAGTGCTACAGTCACTTGGAGCAGCAAGAAACAGCCTACAGTTGCCTTGTCGAGCACAGAGGCTGAGTACAGGGGTGCAGCAATGGCTGCATGTGAGGTAGCTTGGTTGCATAAGCAACTTTATGATATGCATCAGCCTAGAGATGGGCCAGTTGTCATTTATTGTGACAACATGAGTAGTATACACTTGGCAAATAACCCAGTCTATCATGCTAGAACAAAGCATATTGAGGTGCATTATCACTATGTGCGGGAGAGGGTTTTACTAGGTCTTATTGATCTAGTTTATGCCAGCACAGAGGATCAGGTAGCTGACATATTTACGAAGGCATTGGGCTCAAAGAAGCTGCGCAAGTTCAGAGACCTGCTTGGTGTGCAGGAATTGGGATTGAGCTCGAGGGGGAGTGTTGAGATATCGAGCTCCACTCGTGATATGCCAGGGTGACAGTTGTGCATTTATGTCATCGACTTGTCAGTTGCAGATGTGGTTGGTACACCACCCATGAATAATAGCTAGATGACAGCTATCCTTATCTACTCTAGTTCATGGCTTAGTTAGTATGCCACCTTAGTTAGTTGAGTTTGGTTTGAGACCCATATATAGGGTTCTTCTATTTCTATATACTAGAGTTCTTTTGACTTACACAACTAAGAATAGGAAAACTGTTTTCAGCCTCCACCTTTGTGTGTATTCCCCCATTGTGCAAGCAAGAAATCTATAAGTGAGACTCCTTCCTTCTCTCCCACAATCTTGACATCTCCTGTAATTGATTAAACTTTCTCCAGGAGTACGCAAGGAATTCAAGAAAATCCTACGTATAGGGTATATAGTAGAACCTTTGGGCATAGCTAGAGTGGGGGAAGACTGGTTTGATCATGCTGAAAAGCATTGCCCTAGGGTTCCAGCATATGTGGATGGAATATTAGTGGAGCACACTATTGTGGACATTGGATCCTCCGTCAACATCATAAGTTCAAACTTGATGGAGAGGTTAGGTTTAGAGATCCAAAAAGACGGCTCCACACTTCTTAGGATGGATGATGATAGTCTAAGACAACCAGAAGGTTGCATTACTAAGGTCCACGTTATAGTGGCGAGCGTGGAATGCTATCTGGACTTTAAGGTGATAAGGTTTGCAGGACATCCTAGCTATCGAGTTTTGCTAAGCAGACCATGGATTCTACAGACAAACTGTCAAGTCGATATACCCGGTGGTTGAGTTATTCTAGGTCGAGGTGCCCATCGAGTAATAGTGGATGCTTACCCTGAGTCTCCTCAGAGTGAGAGAGCTCCACTATCCTCCACCGAACTAGAAACAGTAGATGATCCATTTGGCAGTGAGACGTGATCGAGTGATGGATCTAAGGAAGGGTCCACTATATAGGATATTTATCAGATAACCTTGAATGAGCCGATAGAGTCTCATGATCGAATAAGAGACGCGGACGTTATTGAGTTGGATCTTGGTACACTAAATGATTTGTAGCCAATTAAATTAGGGTCATGATTCGTGGCCAATTAAATTAGGGCTTATGCTCAGTTCAAAAGAAAGAGAGGATTGTGTGTCCTTAATTTGAGAGTTCCGCAATAGCTTTGCTTGGAGCTATGATGAACTTCGGGGTATTCCTCCCAGTCTAGCTGTGCATACTATTCCTGTAAAGGAAAGTACCCACCCTATACATCAGAAAGTAAGGCGTATGCCTTTTGAATTAAGGGACGGGTTGTAGGAGGAACTACAGAAGTTGCGAAAAGCGGGTTTGATCTTTCCTGTTCAGCATACTGAATGGTGCTCATCAGTTGTGATCAGGAAGAAGAATAATCAAATCCGTCTTTGTGTAGATTTTAGAGAGTTGAATAAGTAGACTATTAAAGATTACTACCAGTTGCCGTTTATTGACCAAATTTTGGATCAAATAGCATGTAGGGAAATCTATTCATTTATGGACTGCTTCGTAGGGTATAACCAAATGGCGATCGCTGAGCAAGATAAGCTACAAACGACGTTTATTATAGTCTTCAGTACCTTTACGTACCATGTGATGGCATTTGGGTTGTGTAATATACTTGGTTTGTGGCAAAGAACAACTGACAAGACCTTTGGTGACATCTCCCCAGAGGAGCTGAAAGTATTCATTGATGATCTGGGGGCAGCCACCGTAAGGGATAGACTGTTGATCATTTTGCGCAAGTG
The DNA here is from genome assembly GCF_053477565.2 of Lygodium microphyllum. Lineage (NCBI taxonomy): Eukaryota > Viridiplantae > Streptophyta > Polypodiopsida > Schizaeales > Lygodiaceae > Lygodium > Lygodium microphyllum. The sequence goes on along the minus strand of NC_141163.1, from coordinate 8,667,053 downwards.
TTTTGAGCGTTGCAATCAATTTTACATAGCTCTTAACCCACGGAAGTCCGTCTTCGGAGTCCCTTATGGGCTCTTGTTAGGCCATGTGATTAGTTCCATAGGGATTGTGACTGATCCTGAAAAGATCAAGGTCATAGTCGCCATGAGTCTGCCACGTACTCCAAAGGAAGTGCATAGCTTTCTATCATTAGTAGAGTATTATTGGAGGTTTATCAATGCCTTGGTAGAAAGAACGTTGCCACTGACCAACCTATTGTCCTTTAATTGTCAGTTTGCATGGAGTGATGCTTGCAAAGTATCTTTTGATAATGTGAAGCAGGAGCTTGCCAAAGCACCTGTTTTAAAAGCACAAAATAGGAGTGAAATGTTCTATGTATTTTCAGCAGCAACCATGTATAGTATTAGCTGCTGTTTGACCCAAATTTGGGAGGAAAAGTGGTATCATCTCTGATAGCTGCTGTTTGACCCAAATTAACTACACCTATATGGAGAAGTTGTGCCGTGCGATGGTATTTGCGACTAAAAAGTTCAGGCACTATATTCTTTATGAGAGGGTGGTTTTTTATACGAAGGAGGAAGGGCTTCGATTGTTGTTGAATAAGTTACAGCCACCTGACCGTTTAGCAAAGTAGTTAATCACTTTGCAGGAATTCGATTATGAGATTAAGAGCAAGCCGCTGAAGCTTCAGGGCATTGTAGAGTGTCTTGTGGATTTCAGCAAGCCAAAAGAGGTCTTGGTTGAAGGAAGTGACATGAAACTTTGTTCAAGATTGATACAACATCTATTCCCTCTTGGTATGCTGCTATAATGCACTATCTTTCAATGGGAGAGTCTGGAGCTACTTTATCAAAATCGGAGAAGAGGAAGATCAAACAGCAGGCGTTGAAAATTTCCTTGATCGCAGGAACATTATATCGGCATGGTATTGATGATATCTATCGCCGGTGTGTGATGCCTAATGAGGTTCTCTTTATTTTGGAAGAGTGCCATGACTCCGCTTGTGGAGGGCACTTCGCTGGGCGGTTAACGGCATAGAAGGCTTTAAGAGCTGGATATTGGTGGCCATCCATCTTCCAAGATTCCTTTGACTATGTTAAGAGATGTGATACTTGTTAAAGGCATGACAATAGAGAGAATAGGAAGTGCCCACTTATGTCGATCATGGCTATCCGCCCATTTGAGAAGTGGGGCATTGACTTTGTGGGTCCTATTACCCCGTCATCTACTACTCAGAAAAGGTACATTATAATAGCAATTGATTATTTTACAAAGTGGTCAGAAGCACGGGCGACAAGGTAGGACAATGCAAAAGAGACTGCCAGTTTTCTACTTGAGCAAATCATTTGCCGATTTGGTCCGCCAAAAGAAATAGTATCGGACAGTGGAACTCACTTTTTAAATAAAGTGATTAAAAGTCTGACTGAAGCTTAGAACATTACGCATAACAAGATGACCCCCTATAATCCGCAAGCAAATGGACAAGTCGAAAGTACCAATAAGCAGCTTGTGGGTATCCTATCCAAGATAGTCTATGAAAAGAAGCGGGACTGGGATACAAAATTATATGTGGTGGTTTGGGCATATAATACGATGTTTAAACGAGCCACTGGGCATACCCCATTCAAATTAGTTTACGAGGAGGAGTGTGTCTTGCCCTTAGAAATTGAGTTGTCGACCATCAGATTCGCAATCAATCATTTTCTGGGTGATGAAGATGCCCTATTTGAGCGGTTTATGACTATAGCCCATTTAGACGAGCTCAAATTGCAGAGTTTGTTGCACCAGGAGGTAGCTAAACGTCAGATGAAACATTTGCATGATTTGAAAGCAAAGAAATATACTTTTAAAAAGGGGCAGTTAGTTCTATATTACAATGCGCGTAGGGAGCTATTTCCAGGAAAGCTGGAACCTTGATGGGATGGCCCTTACAAGATAGTTCGGATGGGTAAAAATAAGTCCATAGTTCTATTAGCTGATGTACAGGGGGTAGAATTTAAGATTAAGGTTAATCTTAATAAGATTAAACCTTATTATTTCTAAGTATGCTAATGCACTAAATGCATTGTCGGTCCATGTTGGGGTTGATTGGAGACCTACAGGAGAGCTTAAATTGGTTGACGGGGCTGTTAATTCCTTATTTGGAGCACCCATATCTCGAGCAAAGATATCATTAGGGGAGGCTTATCTGGTGGAGCAAGGGATATAAAGTGATTGAGCAAGAAGACGGTACCTTTGTGTGGGAAATTAAAGTTTTCTGCCATCACTGCTTTCAAATCTTGACAAGCATCCCTGTTGAGTTTAATGAAGAAGGTGCGATGGAGCCGTCAGTTCATCCTTTAAATATGTTGAACTTTGACTATTATAATTACGAATAGGGGAGTTCTTGATGGCTGGCTGTGTAAACCCATTATGGACGTATACATTAAACTTTGATGGAGCATCCAAGGGCCCTAATAGAAAAGGAAGTGTTGGAGTAGTTATTCGAGATCCCTGACATAGAGTTACAATGAAATTAGCTTCTTACCTTGGGGTATGATTCACTAACAACATGGCGGAGTATAAAGCTCTGATTATGGGACGGAATATTGCTAAGAAAGGTAGCATTAGGTGGTTGTTAATAAAAGGGGATTCCTAGCTGATCTTAAATCAACTCAATGGGATATATACAGTCTGGAATCCTCTCCTTCGTATATATCATCGAACTGCTATAACCCTACTTAATGAATTTGAGAGCATATCTCTTTAGTTGATTCCACGTTATTGGAATCAGTTTGTGGATTCCTTAGCTAATTTTTCTTATGAAGAGGACCTCTTCTTCAACTGTGGTCCTAGTTCGGATGTTGCTATTGATAATGAGACAGGACCTGGTCGCTTGTGGGGAATGTTATCAAACCATGCGTTATATGGCAGGCGATGGTTGATATGGGTAATGCAAAGAGTGGCAGAGACCCATCTACCGTTGTTATCTTGGACCCATAGGTTGATCAAAAGACATGTTATGCGTATGCCTCTTGCTATATATGCAAGAGGTATGGGCCATAATTTGATGCATTTAGTTTAGGGCTGAGAGCCCTATTTTTCCCCTTGGAATAGAGCGTATTTGCGTATATCTACCTTCTTCCAAGGAGGGATCTTATGAGCTGTTTTGTTTGATTTCATTAGGCCAAGAGGGCCAGTAACTTTAAGTACTTAATGTCTGATTTCTTTAGGCCAAGAGGGCCCTTTGTTTTCAAGTTTTACTAATCTCTCTCTTTAGGCCAAGAGGGCCAGTTAGTTTGCAGTGAAATGTGCTATTTCTTTAGGCCAAGAGGGCCCTATCTCTATTTGGTGCAAGTACATTTAATGCTTTGTTGTTTTAGTGATTGCACCATACAGGTTGACGAAGTTGTTGGAGGGAGCCGTTACTGCAAAGAGCTTCTTGTGGCCATTCCAGGTGGTTTCGTTTCCTTTTCGGAGTTTTTTCCCTTAAGCAATTAATGATATATGTGCGGGTGAGGGTTACTTTCTTTTGTTTGTTGGGGACCATCACTTGAGGCATGAAGTCCCAGGTTTAGGTTTTGTATGTCTGGGGGAGGTCTGAGTAGTCCTTGCCTCCTGCAAGGCATTGTCAGGCATTGAAATACTTGTTTCAGAAGGCAATTCTAGTGACCCTGTTTTGCGGACCTGCTAGGCAGCCGTTCTACGAGTTCTTGCTAGTTGTGAGGCAGTTAGAGAAGCCTATTAAAATATTGATGGAAAGAGACAAAACCCTAAAAATCTAAAAGACAATATATGACTATACGAAGGTGTGTAAAAAGGGGTTTGACCCCTATAAAACTAGAAAAGGAAAGAAAGAAAAATCCTTGAGCAGTTGTTTATCGCCTTGTAAAGGCCTGGTAGGTTCCTGGGGACAAGTAAGATCCGGGGCCGATGCCTTGTCTTCCTTGGGGTGACATCTTGCCATAAAAAGAAGAAAATAAAAGAAGGTTGGAGCGAAAATAAAAGTGAGCATTAGAAAATGATTAAGTGTCGCCTTGCGAGGGCTTGGTAGGTTCTTGGGTTTCGAGATAGGACCTGAGGCCGATGCCCTGTTCTCCTTGGGTCACTAGCTCAGCTCCCTCCTTTTTACATGCCTGAGTAGGGAAAAATAAAAGGCTAAATTGTGCTAAAAGATAATACCTTTTGATTAGGCTATACGAGTCCTCGCTTAGTAGGAGCTCCTGGTTGACTTGTCCTTAGTTAGGTAGGTAGTTCAGACCACCACTTAGGGCGACCTCTTTGATAGTTCTTTTTAGTTTGGTTGTGTTGGAGCAATCGGTTAGTGACTAGCTTCGGGCCTCCTATTAGATTATGCTGGGCCTACTCCTCATGGATTTCATGCCTTGGTTTTGTCAGGGGGTAGGGTATGAGCTGTGATGTGTTGTGTTGTGTATTTTTTGTACCAACTTGATGCTTCTTTTTGTTGTTTATGTGCAGATCTATTTGTGGGATTCGACGAGCTGAGTCGCCCTATCCCATGGTCGCCAATGACAGATGATTTTTGATGCCAATAAGTGCTTAAAAATAGCCAAAAAATTACAAATATCTGGGAAAAAATAGACTTCATCGAAGGCGGCGATAGCAATCAGTACAATTTTAAGCGGCAATGCTTGGAAAGTACTTAAAAGAGCCACTGGATAGTGGTTGAAGAATTTTCATAATTTTTTGGCATGACAGACAAGACCTTGGGAGATTCCCAATAGTGGAAGAATTCAAGACGGGAGCCCAGGATTTTTCAGACCAAGAATCGGACACCGGATGAGGAAGAGGGAGTGCCTGAAAAGCCAAAGGCCAAAAAAGTCAAGTGGGAATAGCCTTTAGGAAGGCCAAAGGTTGTGACCTTTGGGGGATCCCTTGAGGGAGCCCCCCAAAATTTTCGTGAGAATAGGAGAGGGGGCCATTTTTTTTGCCGCCTGATCAAGAAGAAGGCGCCATGGCTAGAATTGGGGGAGAGATGGATTGTGGCACCTACAAACAACCCCCCCAATTGATCTCATGGCTGTTCTCCTTCCTTTCTTCGCTCTCCATCGCTGGTCTCCGCTCGTCAATTGGCTGCCTGGTTGTGGAGAACAAAAACTAGTCTTTCTCTCTCCTCCCTCCCTCTCCTGCATAGTGGCAATTCATGTGCAAGAAATCAAGAAGAAGAAGGGCTGAAGAATGCTTGTCTGGCTGTGATCGGATTGCTTCAAGATGAAGAGGAGACAGAGGAAAGAGGTTCAACACTAGAGAATGGTTGCTAGTCGGTTCGTGGGCTGCCCAGAATAATTATTAAAAAACCCGCAACACGTAAGACACACGGTATGCTCCAATTTTACAAAAAAATTTGATTGTTTTTGTTGTTTCATGGTCCAAATGTTGTTCATATGTGATGAATTTTTGTTTGAACCTTGTTTGCATCATGTTTGAGGGCTGTAACTACAGAAATACAGAACCCGCAATGATTTAGAGCCGTTATTAATTCTTTAAAACCCGCAAAATATCATTTTTAATGGAAATTAGTGGTTTTTTCAATTTTGAGTTGGGAGAAAGGAGTGGAAATGGTATAAACTCAGAGTCAAAATAATAATCCAACACAAATAAATCAAAAAATACCTATTTTCCATGAATAATAAATAGAAAAAATAGTGAAAAATGAAAAAAATTGGGGTTTTTGCGCTCAAAAATATGAAAAAATAAGATTTATGTGCGTGAATGTTTGGCAAGGTTAAAGCATGAGGTCAAGCATCAGTTTGGTCTCATCCTTTGTGTTATAGTACGTGTTTATTGTTTTTTTTCATACCAAAATGATACAAAACAACCATTTACACCTATGCACCGCAGCAACACCTAAATGGTGAGGGGGGGTGAAGTTTATGCGATGATCTAATTGCTGAAAAGATACAAATTCTGATTTTCCTCTTTGTGCATAGTATTTGGGGATCATTTCATAATTAAACATAGGCGACTAGTAGCATGGAAGTTCCGGTGCTAGTCCCTAACGCAGCGCCGCACGTAATGCTTAGTTAAAATTCATGAAAGGGTTGTTTTCCACACCTCACATAGCTGGTTTTTTAATCATAAAATGGTTGTGCACAATCGTCATATACCTTGCATCAAGCATGCCACGTGGTATCTCCTGGAATGCATTGCAATTGATTGATAAACTTTGACCAATGCTTAGAGAACATGAAACCTAAGTCGTAGGTTAGACAGGCGCTTCCATTGGGAAAAATTTTGTGAGGCAAATCAAAATCTCCTGGAACCCTGAATTATGAAAGAGTGGAGTTTATGCGAATGTGATATGTGTTAGCGACGCATCTTGGGGCCAATTCCCGAGGTGTAGGAGAGTCGCAATGGAGCCGCGGCAATCAACCGAGAGGTGCTTCCCTATGTGTGTATTACGAGGCATTATGCCTATATGTTATGGGATCTCCCTCTAAGGAGAAGGAAAGGTGAACATTGGACTACATTTTGGATACAAACGCAAAATCGTCATAAGAATTTAGTGTAAAGTGAGTTTTAGACGCTCCTGACTCGCGAGGCCGTGTGGTGGGGTTGTCTGTCGTATGCATGAGGTCCGGCTAGTGCCATAGCCAGTGTCGGCCCATTTTAGGTCCCATCAAGTGTAGTGAGCTTACCTCGATGCTCGAATGAGTTGTCTCCTCCCTCAACGAGCACACCAATAGCTCCACAATTCGAGATGTGAGCTCAACCATCCTCAGGCCTCCACCTCCAAGCTCTATCCTCCACAGTTGCATGAAACAGAAAAGAAGAGAATAAGAGAGGAGATAATGGAGAGCTTCACCTCTAAGATCCCTCACCCTCACACACTCACTCCCTCATACTCTCACACACTCACACTCCCTCTTTTAAGCACACATAAGCAAGCAAGAAGGAGAATGAAAGAAGATGAGCCCACTTTGCCACATACCAAAGAATGAGCTTCTCATTCACTTTTTGAGTTTATAAACAAAAACTGAATTCTTTTCGGGTGGTCATCCCCTTTTTTACATGGCCGACCAGGCCCTCTTTCCCATTGTCCTCCTATATTCTTAGCTTCCTTTCTACTGCCCGCCATCTACCCTTACAATTTGCACAGTAGGAAGCATGCTGGTGCTCTTTTACAAAAGTTTCAGGGGCGCCTTGCATTTACAAATGCGGTTTTGCCTTTGACTTAGCTTTTGAGGCTGCCCTTGAGCTTTCGGCTGTTTCCCTTCCTACTTCTTCTGTTGTGTCCGGTTTCCTTCTAGGATGCCTCTTTCAACTCTTGACTTATGATTTTCCACTTTTTCTACTTTTTCTTGTGCTGAGATTAACACTACCCCCCTCCTAGTTGAGTGTGAAATGGCACTGATGAATAATAGTTGGAAGGTGGGATGGATGTAGTAAGATGGCTTTTTGAGTTTGTATACAAGCCCTTGTGAGGGATGGTGTTGGATGGACCGGCCCTTGAAATTGAAGATGGTATTGGGGTGGTCCCTCCCTAATGCTGATGGTGGGTGGATCGGTCCTTTGAAATTGCAGATGGTGTTGGGTGGATCCCTCTTGGAGAATGACACGTGGGCAGATCTGTCTTTGAAATTGATGATGGTGTTGGACGGATCCCTCCTCTCGCCCTCCTCCGAGGTTGCTACACTGCGATCTTCACATGGCTTTTCCCTATTCCATTCAAGTTGCCTTATCCCTTCACTTATGTCCATTTAGACTTTACCACTTGCACAGGAGGAAACCTGGCACTCTTATAAAATGAATTACATTACTCCTCACGCTTTCCTTGTGAGAGCCCTTGAAGGTTCTCCCTCATCCTTGAGAGAGCCTTGCTAGAACATTCGATGCTTTCCCATGTTCTTACTGAGTACCTTGCTAGAATCTTTGGTGCTTTTTCTTTGCCCTTGAGGGCACCTTGCTTTCTCCTCCACTTTTGCTGCCTTGGCACAATGAGCTTCTTCATTGACTTTTTGACTCGGGCTTGCTTAGTTGTCCTTTTGCTTCATTTCAGTTGCCTGGTGACAAGTCATGTAACATTACCTCCTCCTAGATGAGTGCTAGTTTCATGGCACTTGCATTTTGGATCTGATGAAGATTTGGTGTTTTAAAAGGTGGTCGTGTGAGTTGTTCTTGTGGGGATTGGTCCTGGAAAGAAACCTGGCAACCGGTTGAGGTGGTGGAGACCAAGAGTGAATTGAGTGGATGATGGGGCCTTCAAAGTTGTTGGATTGCAACATTTGTATTTTCCTAAAAAGAAAAGAAGGTGCACTACTTGGGGGTGTGTCTACCTTACCATGTGGTGCATTGTGCTCGTGCTAGTGGAACTGGGAGTTGGGTAATGCCTGGGTGTTCACGGCTGGGTGTTGTCCCACACTTGAGGACCCAGTTGGTGCATAAGAGCGGTGCGGTGAGTGTGGCTTAGGGAGATATGTCTAACTGTAGGAGTGGGTGACCTCCCTAGGTATGCCCTGCTCTTGATGTGCCCTAAGTGTGATGTGGAAAATAAAATTGGGCTTGGGGGTTAGGGATGGAGCCTGCCCCGATGACTAAAGCCACTAGACATTTCTAACTTGAGGACCCCTAGGTGCAATGACTGTGACCTACATGCATTATTTTTTTTTGCCACTCATTGATATAGCCATTGCACAGATATCTTTGCCGGTGTTGAGGTAAAAAAAGAGTGGTGAGAGGCAGCATTCATGCGAAGTAGGGTCTTGTCTTGAAAACCTCCCACTAAGGAGGTGCAGCTTATTGCCCTCTTTCAAAACTTGACCCTGTGTCTTTAGTCGGCCTTTGCCTCTCTTCTCCCCTATGCTCTGGTGGCTTTGCTTCTTTGGGCCCTGCAATTTGCGGTCGGATGTGCAGCCCATGTCTTAGAGCCCTGCGGGTGATCTCCAGCTTTTTTCTTAATGACTCAACGGCCTCCTCTTCCTTAGATTACGTGGTGTCCAAGAGAGTGTGGAGGAAGGTGCATTGTTGGGCTTCCAAAGTCACCTGTGTAGTCTCTGCCTTGTTCTCTACTAAGATCCTGTCGCCTTTTGCAAGGGCTAGCTGGTCCGCTAAGTCACTCACTTTTTTCTTTGCTCCTATCCATCCATTTATATGCTTTTTTCTTCATTTTCTCCAAGCTTTCATTGTGCATTTAGGCTAATGCCCTTATCCTCTTCTCATGTTCCTCAATTTCTATTTTTAAGCATTGTTGCTCTCCAAGCTCCAAGGCTATCCTTTGTTCCAGATTTTCTATATGCTTTTGGTGCTATTGTCTTCTCTCTTCTTCTACCGCTGCTAGCTGCTCCATGCGGCATTTTGGATATTTTCACTTTCGTTTTGCAAGTCTTTATACAACACTTCCAGCTCATCATAATTGTGTTGTAGGCTCATAAGGCTTTGTGTTTCCGCCACAAGTTTTGCTTGCCACCTCTCTTCTTCTCTTCCTTTGGCCTCAAGCTTCTCCTTTAGCTCCTTGATCTCTCTTTGATACATGGACACTTGATGAGTTCTCTCTAATTAAGAGGCTATCATCATCTCCATTTTGGCCTTGCGCTAAGAAGGCTATTTTTTTGTCTTCCTTTGCCCGCTCCAGCTGTGAGTTCCTATACGTAGTCGTCGTAGTTTGTAGACAATGGCAGTGCGGTGGGACCAGTGGTTGTAGATGCTTCTATCTTTTGCCTCTTGGGGTCTCATCTAGTTTTTGCATCATCCACAGCTGCTTGTCTTTTTGCTCCCATCATAGGGATTCCTGCACTTGCACCTTGAGTTGTGATGGACCTAAAAACGGGCCGGCACTGGCTCATGCACTAGCCGGGCCTCATCACTACGCACAAGACGACCCCTCGGCCTCGCGGCCAGGAGCGTCTATCAAAATTTCTGCCTTCCTAAACATTGCGTTTGTAATACGTTGTAGTCCAACTGATCCTAACCCAATATTACTCCTCAGAGGGAGTCCCTTTCACATAGCCAAAGGCTCGAATCACATACACATGGGGTTCCTCCTGCGGCTGAATGCCGTCAACCCTCTGCGACTCTCCTACACCTTGGGGATTGGCCCCTCAGTGCGTCGCTCAACAAATGAACACATCGTACATAAGTCGCTCAAGGTACCAAATAAGCGTGTCCAGGAATGTACCATTATCCTTACTTGATCTCCCCTTTAGGACCTGCATCTACCTACAGCATGGGTACCTCACTGCCTCTCAACGTAGGTCATGTCCTAATAAACCAATTGCAATGCATGTCCAGGAGCTGATCACTGATATCTTTTAAATCCTTTTTCATGCTCTATGCATTTGGTGGATGCCTAGTGCTCAAGCATTTAGCAAAACTGTATCGTGCACAAGTGCAAAAGCATTCTTTTAATGGTTTCCAACTACCGTTCGTGCTTCGTTGCATGGGCCTAGCACCGAGGTGATCCTCGTGCTACTAAGCTCTTAATTTTAATTATCATCCGTCCTAAATGCTATGCATAGAAATCATCAACTTTCCCATCATCTCACATGGCATTTAGACATATTTCAACTCCTCTACCCTTCCTCGTTTAAATATTGCGTCGTTGGATAGGTTTATGGGCATTTTACCATCATTTTATGTATAAAAACCCGGAAAAAGACACACTAGAACAAGAATGTGGGGTTGAACTGAGGCAAATCCTCATGCTTCAGTCCCCACAAACATTCACACACATTGTTATTATTTATCCTTATTTTTCGGAACCCAAAATGTATTTTTCCCCTATTTTTAAGGGTTTTTCCACCCTTTTCTTGTATTTTCCCTTATTTTCATGCATTATTTAATTACTAAAAATTCAAAACAGATTATGGGCTGTGGCCCTTAGTTCCTTCTTGCAGAAAAATGAAAGTTTAGTTGATGTTCCTATTTACTTTCCCATTTTTTATGCCAAAAACCATCATTTTTCCTTGATTTTTCATGTTTTACGTGTCTTAATGTATTATTTTGAACCACAAAATGCATATTTTTCTGATTTTTTGATTATGACCAGCAAGAACTCATGGAAAACAGCAACATGAACAATATTTATACCACATGAACAACATTTCATCAATCAAAATCCATAAAAGCTCAAATTTCCTTTGAAAATTTTAAATTACCGCTTATTTGCGTGTTTCGGGTTTCATGTCCATGGCTGCAAATTTGGAAATCAACAGCACTTCATGTCCAGCACAATCACCAATCACCCTTTCCAACCCGTGGAGCAATCCGATCCATGCCGGACAAGCCTCCATCATTCTTTCTTCTTCCTTCTTCTTCCCACATGAACTTGCCTTTAGAAGAGAGAGAGGGAGGAGAGAGAAAGACTGATTTTCTCTCTCCCTCTACAGGCCACCATTCCCTGCGTGGATTGAAGTGACATGGAGCGTATGATAAGTGTAGAAGCCTGGCATAATGCACTCCATAGCTTGCTTGACAAGCAACATCACGATTTGGGGGGGGGGGGCGCGTTTTTTTCGCGCGGCTGTCTTCACGGCACTACCTTCCCCTCCACGAAAAAATTAGGGGGGTGGAGAAGCCAAAGGGCACCCCCCACTAATCACACCCTTTCAAATTTCAAATTTGGCCCCCTTTTTGGGCACCCCGGCCGGTTTCGGGCCAACTTCCGCATACGAGCTCCGATTGACGTGCTGTAAAATTCTGGGCGTCCGCCTCGGCATCTCGGACAGGTTTGCAGCTCCCACATCTTGTCCTGATTGACAGAAAAATTACTAAAAATCTGGAGGTGTCACTTGGGCGCCCGTCGACTGCTTATGCTTAAAATCGTCCTAGATCGAGCCGCCGCCTTTGACATTGAATATTTTTTCCTTGATATTCATGATTTTTAGCTATTTTTAAGCACTTCCCGTCACCTAAATTCCGCTCTCATTGGCGACCACGGGATAGGGCGACTCAGCCCGTCGAATCCACGAACATATCTGCACATAAACAACCAAAGAAGCATCAAACTGATACAAAACAATTATATAATAAAACTCAGCACAATGCTGCCCCTACCCCAGGACAGAACCAAGGCATGACATCCACAAGGAATAGGCCTAGCATCATCTAATAGAAGATCCGAAGTGAGTCACTAACCAGCTGCTCCAACACAGCCAAACTAAAAAACCTGTCAAAGAGGTTGCCCTAAGTGGTAGTCTGCACTACTTACCAACTAAAGACAACACAACTAGGAGCTCCTACAAGGCGAGGACTCCTATAGCCTGATCAAGGAGTATTTTCGTTCAGTACAGTTCTTCTTTTAGGGTTTTTATTGGATGAACATACTTAGGCATGTAAAAAGGAGGGAGCTGAGCGTAGTGACCCAAGGAGAACAGGGCATCGGTCTCAGGACCTGCCTCGGCACCCAAGAACCTACCAAGCCCTTGCAAGGCGACACTTAATCCTTTTTTAACGCTCACTTTTATTTTCACTCCAACCTTCCTTGTTTTGTCACTTTTTTTTTTTCCAGCAAGAAGCCACCCCTAGGAAGATAAGGTATTGGCCCCGGGTCTGATTCGTCCCCAGGAACCTACCAGGCCGTCGCAAGGCAATGATCAACTGCTTATATATTTTCATTTCTTTTCTTTTCTTTGCTAGGGGTTAGAACCCCTTTTTACACACCTTCGTATTTATATTCATCTTTTAGGATATTCAGGGTTTCTTGGCATGATTATTATTATCTTCTGGTAGGCTTCTCTAATTGCCTCACTACTAATAAGAACTCCTAGAACGGCTGCCTAGCAGGCTAGCAGAACAGGGCCACTAGGACTTCCTTCTAAAACAGGTATTTCAATGTCTAACAATGTCTTTACAGGAGGCAATGACTACTCCGACCGCCCTCAAACATACTTAGCCTAAACCTGGGACTTCATGCCTTGGTTGCCGGTCCCCAACAAAAATATATCCCCTTGACAAGTACAAATACACATATAACAGGAAAAAAGCTACTCGTACAGGAGAGGTATCACCTGGATTGGCCACAAGAAGCTTCCATCGCAGCCAAGGCTTCTCCAGGCCCCACCAAAGTCTACTAACCACGAAATCTGTCTAGCACAATACTTAAAACAAAAACCCAATTAAACGCACCTGCACGAGACAGGGAAATGGCCCTCTTGGCCTAATGAAATGAAACACTTCACGACAAAACTGAATTGGCCCTCTTGGCCTAATGAAGTCAAATAATACTACGCGTAACATCCTCCTGGAAACAACCATGATAGACATCGAAGCATACCATTCCCAGGGGAACAAAGGCTCGTAGCCCTAAACTAGGTGCATTAAATTATGACCTATCCCTCCTGCATATATCGCAAGAGGTGTTCGCATCACATGTCGTCTAATCAGTCTATGCGTCCCAGATAATAAAGGCAGATGAGTCTCGCTTACCCTCTGCATCACCCAAAGCAACCATCGTCTGCCAAAGAGGGCATGTTCAGAAAGCATACCCCACAAACGACCAGGTCTTGTCTCAGCATCAATAGATATATCGGGACAAGGACCACAATTAAAGAAGAGGTCTTCTTCATACGCAAAATTAGCCAAAGAATTGGCAAACTGATTCCAATTCCGTGGAATCAGCTGAAAAGACACTCTATCGAATTCGTCTAGCAGGGCTATGGCAGTATGATGGTACATACAAAGGATGGGGTTCCGTACCATGTACGTCCCATTGAGTTGATTTAAAACCAACTGAGAGTCCCCTTTCACCAATAACTGACGGATACCACCCTTCTTTGCAATATTCAAACCCATAATCAGGGCTTTATATTTTGCCATATTATTGGTAAAATTCACCCCGAGATAAGCAGCTAACTTCATGACAATGCGTCGTCGGGGGTCTCGGATGACAACTCCTACACTTCCTTTTTTGCATGCACCCCTGGACGCCCCATCAAAGTACAAGGTGTATGTCCATAAAGGGTTTACATATCCCGCCATCTGGAACTCTACTCGTAATTATGGTAATCGAAATTCAGCATATTCAATGGGTGGACTGTAGGCTCCATCCCTCCATCGTCATTGAATTCAACAGGGATGCTCGTCAAAATTTGTAGGCAGTGATGGCAGAAGACCTTGATCGCCCAAATAAACATCCCGCCTTCTTGCTCAATCACCTTGTATCCTTTGCTCCACCAAATGAGCTTTCCCTGATGATACCTCTGTTCCAAATATTGGTGTTCTAAATAAGGGATCAGACGACCCATCAACCTCTATCACGATTTCCTTGCAGCTGTTTGATCGATCTCGCCTAGACCTGCAAGGCAGTCATAGCATTAGTGCAATCAGAAATAATAAGGTTTAATCTTATTAAGATTAACCTTATTTTTAAATTCTACGCCCTCAAGGTCAGCTAACAAAATTGTGGATTTATTCTTTCCTATCCTAATGATCCTATAGGGCCCATCCCATTTGGGTTCTAGCTTGCCTGGAAATAATTCACATCGTGCGTCATAATACAGAACAAGCTGTCCTTTCTTGAAGGTGTATTTCTTGGCTTTGAGGTCGTGTAGCTGCTTCATTCGGCGCTTCGCCACTTCTTGGTGCAATAAGATCTGCAACTTAAGCTCATCTAAATGTGCCAGTGTCGTCAAGCGCTCAGAAAGTGCGTCTTCATCGCTCAAAGAATGATTGATGGCAAACCGAATGGTCGGCAGCTCAATTTCTAAAGGCAAGACACACTCCTCCCCATATACTAACTTGAACGGGGTATGGCCAGTGGCTCGTTTGAAGGTCGTATTATAAGCCCACACTGCCACGTATAACTTTTTATCCCAATCTTGTTTCTTTTCCGAGACAATTTTGGACAGGATGCCCACAAGCTGCTTGTTGGTGCTTTCAACTTGCCCATTGGCTTGCGGATTATATGGGGTTGTCTTGTTATGCTTGATTTGCCACAGCTCTGTCAAACCTTCAATCACCTTATTTAGGAAATGGGTTCTGCAGTACGACACTAATTCTTTCGGCGGACCAAACCGGCATATTATCTGCTCTAAAAGGAAACTAGCAGTTTCTTTAGCATCATCTTTCCTTGTTGCACGTGCTTCTGACCACTTTGTGAAGTAGTCAGTTGCAACAATGATATACCTCTTTTGGTAGTCGACGATGGAGTAATAGGAACCACAAAGTCTATTCCCCACTTCTCAAATGGAAGTATCGCCATAATAGGGGTGAGTGGTCGTTTCCTATTCTCTCGACTATCATGTCGTTGACAAATATCACATCTCTTAACATACGCAAACGCATCCTGGAAGATGGCAGGCCACCAATAACCTGCTCTTAAAGCCTTTTGTGCTGTCAGCCGTCCAGCAAAATGGCCACCGCAAGCAGAATCATGGCACTCCTCTAAAATGAATGGCACCTCGTCAGGCATCACACACTGGCGATAGATGTCATCAACCCCTTGCCGATATAATGTACCTGCAATCAAAGCAAACTTTAATGCTTGCTGCTTAATTTTCCATTTCTCAGCTTTAGATAATTCGGACCCAGCCTCTCCCGTCGATAAATAATGCGTTATTGCAGCATACCAGGAGGGAATAGATGCCGTATCTATTTTAAATAACATCTCCATGTCACTACCTTCAGCCACAGATTCTTTCGGCTCCCCAAAGTCCACTAGACATTCCACGATGCCTTGCAACCTTGGTGGCTTACTCTTGATTTCATAATCAAATTCCTGCAAAGTGATCAACCACTTTGCTAGACGATTAGGCGGTTGTAGCTTATTCATCAATAATCGAAGTCCCTTCGCCTTCGTATAAAGCATGACTTTCTCGTAGAGAATATAATGCCTGAATTTCTTGGTCCCAAAGACCATTGCTAGACACGATTTCTCCATGTAAGTATAATTGATTTCGGATACCCCTAGCTTTCGACTAGCAAAAGCAATCGGGTGGTACCACTTCTCTTCCCAAATTTGGGCTAAACAGCAGCTAATACTATACATGGTGGCTGCCGAAAATATATAGAACGCCTCACCTCTTTTAGGTGCTTTTAAAATCGACGCTCTTGCTAGCTCTTGTTTCACATCCTCGAATGCTACCTTACAAGGGTCACCCCATACAAACGAACAACTAAAGGACAATAAATTTGTAAGCGGCAACGTTCTTTCTGCTAAGGCGTTGATGAATCTACGGTAGTAACCAACCGAAGACAGAAAGCTATGAACCTCTTTCGGAGTGCGTGGTGGACCCATGGCAACTATAACTTTAACCTTCTCGGGGTCTGTCGCAATTCCTACCGAACTGACCACATGACCCAGCAACAGCCCATAAGGTACTCCAAAAACACACTTCCTTGGGTTTAGGGCAATACAAAATTGTCTACAGCGCTCAAAGCATTTCCTTAAAATGATCAACTGCCTTTCTCTCATGGTGGCGGCCCCTAAGTCATCAATAAACACCTTCAACTCTTCAGGGGATATGTCACCGAATGTCTTATCTGCTGTTCGTTGCCACGAACCAGGTGCATTGCATAAACCAAAGGCCATCACATGATACGCAAAAGTACCAAATACAGTGATAAAAGTTGTTTTCAACTTGTCCTCTTCTGCAATTGCCATTTGGTTGTATCCTGCAAAGCAATCCATAAATGAATATATCTCCCTACCCGCTAATTGATCCAAAATCTGGTCAATAAATGGCAACGGGTAGTAGTCCTTAACCGTTTGCTTATTCAACTCCCTAAAGTCTACACATAAACGGATTTGATTATTATTCTTCTTTCTTATCACAACTGGCGAACACCATTCCGTGTGTTGCACAGGAAAAATCAAACCCGCTTTTCGAAGCTTCTGTAACTCTTCAAACAGGCCGTCCCTCAGTTTGAAAGGCATACGCCTTACTTTCTGCCGCACAGGACGACTGCCCTCTTTCAACGGAATTGTATGCACAGCAAGACTAGGAGGGATGCCTCTCAACTCATCATAACTCCAGGCAAAGATATCACGGAATTCCTGGATCAAGGTCACATAGTCCTCCCTTTCTGCTGAGCTGAGCATATAACCTAATTTGATTGGCCGCGAATCATCAGGCGTACCAAGGTCTAGCTCGATAACATCTGCATCTCTTATACGATCTTGGGCCTCTATCGGCTCGTTCAAAGTGATCTGATAGATGTCCTCTGTGGTGGATCCCTCTTTGGACTCATCACTCGATGATGTCTCACTGACAGATAAATCTTCTAATGTCTCCAATTCTGTAGAAGATAGAGGAGCTCTCTCACTCTGTGGGGACTCAGGATAAGTATCAACCACCACACGCTGGGCACCTCTGCCGAATATCAGTCGACCGGCGGGTATATCCACTTGGCAGTCCGCTTGCAAGATCCAAGGTCGTCCGAGTAATACTTGGTAACTTGGACGCCTTGCAAAACGAATCACCCTAAAGTCCAACAAGCATTCTACATTTGCAACAGTGACATGGACCTTAGTAATGCAGCCTTCCGGCTGTCTCAAACTATCATCTGCAATTCTAAGAATTGTGGAGGTATCTTTCTGGATTGCAAGACCCAACCTTTCCATCAGTTCAGAACTCATAATGTTAACAGATGATCCCGTGTCGACAATGGCATAATCTACTAATATCCCATCGACATAGGCTGCAACCCTTGGGCAATGCTTCTCAGCATGCTCGAACCAGTGATCACCTACTCGCGCAATACCCAAAGGTTCTACGATATACCCGGTACGTAGGATCTTTCTAAATTCCTTGCGTACTCCTGGGGAAAGCTTAATAAGCTGTAAGAGATTCACATCCGGTTTGACTTCACAAAGAGAGCTCGCCAAATCGAATTCATGATAGTTCGATAGAGCTCGCTTTTCACGCCAAACCATCCGCTCTTTAGGTCGCTGAACTGGCTTTATTGCCTCTTTCTTAACTTTCACCTTCTTCTTTGGTGGTTCCTTATTAGCTTTACTCTCTACGGACTTCAAAGGTCCCCCTTCCATGGAAGGGTCCAAAACTTGCGTTCCTTTGTCGCCTTGTTTAGGGTTTCCATCGACAGGCTTATCCTTGTCGGCCTCTCTACCCTTTTGACCTCTTGTAACAACAGCTCGTAGATTAGAGGTTTCAGTATCGTTAACGCGTACAGCCTCAATCAAACTAACCCCACTACCACTTGATAGCTCCTCCACTGTAGTCTTTGGTTGTTGAAGTATTTGTTTAGGCCCGTCCTCTCGCTAGGAATCATTTCCTTGGGCATGATGATTAACAGGCCCTAGTTGCCGACTTCCTCGCTGGAGGGAACTGATCTTACTCCAACAAGTAGCTGCTAAATGGCCAGATTTTCCACAAATGTCGCACTTAACATTTGGGCTATTTTTTGGATAGTGCTACCCACCACACCATTTGCAACTAAACCTCGAAGGTGCACCCTCCTCTGGGTATCTACTTCCTATCAAATTTTGTTGTTTTTTAAGGAAGTTGACATCAACGGCTATTTGTCGATACTGCTACGTAATCATGTCGGTATAATGCTTCATCATGTCCTTAACCTCGCCAAGAACATTGGAAGAACTCGACTCATAGCCTTGGTCATTACCATGTCGTTCCATCGGCCTAACAATTCGATTAGGCACTAGTTGTTGAACCACATGCATGGTGTTAGAATTAACTGCCTGGCCTCCACCACTTGGAGCCATTTGACTGCCCGTAGGCATCGACATGCTAGGGGGAGTTGGTAATAAAGGGACATTCTGCGTCATGTTCCCTCTCCCATTAGGGTTAGCCATCGCTATCCCTTGGCCACTACTGCCATTGGCCATTGCCATATTGTTTCCCAATACTAAACCCATGTTCGAATTGCCTCGAGAAGCATAGGCTGCTTGTAGTCGGGATTCCACCTCTTGTGCTCGTGTAATGGCAGTATCTATATCCCCCAAGGGAACACTACTCAACTGCAATTGGATATTAAAGTCCAAACCATGTAGGAAATATTGCAATTGGGCAGCTGCGGGGATAGGAATAGAGGTGTCCAACTTACGGAAAACCTCTTTTATCTTCTTCGCATAAGCACGAATATCCTCGTGTGGTTCTTGGTGGGTCACGTTGAGTACACGCAACCAATATTGGTGGGGTTGAATTGAGGCAAATACTCATGCTTCAGTCCCCACAAACATTCACACACATTGTTCTTATTTATCCTTATTTTTCGGAACCCAAAATGTATTCTTTCCCTATTTTTTAGGGTTTTTCCACCCTTTTCTTGTATTTTCCCTTATTTTCATGCATTATTTAATTACTGAAAATTCAAAACAGATTATGGGCTGTGGCCCTTAGTTCCTTCTTGCAGAAAAATGAAAGTTTAGTTGATGTTCCTATTTACTTTCCCATTTTTTATGCCAAAAACCATCATTTTTCCTTGATTTTTCATGTTTTACGTGTCTTAATGTATTATTCTGAACCACAAAATGCATATTTTTCTGATTTTTTGATTATGACCAGCAAGAACTCATGGAAAACAGCAACATGAACAATTTTTATCCCACATGAACAACATTTCATCAATCAAAATCCATAAAAGCTCAAATTTCCTTTGAAAATTTTAAATTACCGCTTATTTGCGTGTTTCGGGTTTCATGTCCATGGCTGCAAATTTGGAAATCAACAGCACTTCATGTCCAGCACAATCACCAATCACCATTTCCAACCCGTGGAGCAATCCGATCCATGCCGGACAAGCCTCCATCATTCTTTCTTCTTCCTTCTTCTTCCCACATGAACTTGCCTTTAGAAGAGAGAGAGGGAGGAGAGAGAAAGACTGATTTTCTCTCTCCCTCTACAGGCCACCATTCCCTGCGTGGATTGAAGCGACATGGAGCGTATGATAAGTGTAGAAGCCTGGCATAATGCACTCCATAGCTTGCTTGACAAGCAACATCACGATTTGGGAGGGGCGGGCGCGTTTTTTTCGCGCGGCTGTCTTCACGGCACTACCTTCCCCTCTAGAAAAAATTAGGGGGGTGGAGAAGCCAAAGGGCACCCCCCACTAATCACACCCTTTCAAATTTCAAATTTGGCCCCCTTTTTGGGCACCCCGGCCGGTTTCGGGCCAGCTTCCGCATACGAGCTCCGATTGACGTGCTGTAAAATTTTGGGCGTCCGCCTCGGCATCCCGGACAGGCTTGCAGCTCCCACATCCTGTCCTGATTGACAGAAAAATTACTAAAAATCCGGAGGTGTCACTTGGGCCACCGTCGACTGCTTATGCTTAAAATCGTCCTAGATCGAGCCGCCGCCTTTGACATTGAATATTTTTCCCTTGATATTCATGATTTTTAGCTATTTTTAAGCACTTTCCGTCACCTAAATTCCGCTCTCAAGTTGCCTCTTTATTGACCACAAAGTGCACCTAGGCCACAGGATTGTTGGCATTCACCATGGTAGAGGAGTCTTGGGTGGGTGCAGTGACTGGGTTGGCAGGTAGTAGGATGGGTGGGATGGGGTTGATTAGACCCTCGTCCTTACCCTCGGTTATTGGGGGTGGTAGGATTTTGGGTGTTTTGGAGCTGGTGCTTAGACCTTCATATCAAGATGGACTCATGGTAGCCAGCTCTTCTTGCCTCGAAGGTTGCTCCACTGAGAGAGTTAGATGCCTAGGGCTATGTCTTCTTCCTCTTTCTTCCTAAGCTCCACGTCTTCTTCCTCAACTCTTCTCTTTCTCTCCTCCTTAGCTTTCCTTGATTCTTCTTTTATTCTCTTTGCCTCGTCCCTTTCTTTTCTCTTTCTTCATTCTTCCGTGCTTTTGGACTTACTTTGGGCTTTGTGTAGGTCTGCTTTCTCTTTCTTCCCACTCTCTTCTTTGGCCTTCTTTTGCAGAGTCTCTTTCTTTGATTTCTTGACCCTTCCTTGGCCAGATTGTGCTTCTCGCTCTCCTTCTTCACAATCCTTTTGCTAGACTCCTCCTATCCTTGGCGTGGAGGGGACTTGTCTGATGTCACATCGACTGCCTCATATTCTTGAGCTTTCCCCAGTGTCTCTCTTATGATGGCCGTCAAGACACCTCTGAAGCCAACAATAGAGGCCTTTAACGGTGAGGACTTCCTAGCTTTGGAGGTTGGGGACTCTCCCCCCTGTGGGTCTTCTGCCTCGGTGGCCAATGCTTTTGCAAATGTTTTGATCGTCTTCCTCATGAAGCCATTTAGGTTTATCTCATCGAAGGACTCGGTAATGATGCTCTCTAGCATTGGCACGTTGATTCTATTCATCGATGCATTGTACCTTTGGCTAGAGAATAGGACATGCACCATTTTGGCTTGAATTTGGATTTGGGGATTGGGGATGTCAGCTAGGTTGATGCCGTCATTGGTGTGGACTATCACTCTGTCCAGTCCCAACATGTCATACACATCCCTTTTTGGCCATCTTTCCACTTTGTTGGGTAGGCCCAATGCTTTTTGTACCAACTCAGGGCTTAGCTTGATTTCTTCTTGACAGGCTTCATTATCTAGATGTACCATGACAGTGCCGCGGTTTCTGTTGAAGGTCCAAAGAAATTCCACACACTTCTCGTAGTTGATGACTTGGCCTACCTTCTCCACGTACTTTTGCAACTTGCACTGCTTCACCAATTGCTTGATGGCTGGCTCCTCCATGACTATGTCTTCCAAATTCAGGATATGCTTGAATTTTGATTGATTGTAAGCCCTTGTTTCTAACGAGAGGCTGTACTTTGCCTGCTCATCTGAGAATGGAAGTTTGCTGCCTTCTCTTGACCTACCATTGTAGGTACTTGTCATAATACCATAGTTCACCATAAGTATTCTTTAGATCGTTTTTGCAGAAAGACATGTAGGCGATGGAAGAAATGCCTATGGAAACTAAAATACTCAGTTAAAGAAAGATAAATTTTCTCTTTAAATAGTCCATGATTTTTCACAAAATTTTTTGTTACTTTTTTTTGTTATTTTCCTCAATCACAAGTTGATCTTTATCGATTCTTTTCCTCTTTTGGTTTCATTCATCTTACATTCATCTTACATGTCTTACATTCATCTTACATGGTTGCTTCACCATTCATCTTATATGTTTGATTCGCCTTACCTCCTCCCCTTTGGAATTGAGAAGAATGCTTCATAGGATTAAGGTTTAAGAGGTCAAGGGCATTTAGCGGGTGCTCGTAGTGTTTGACTTTCACATGAGCCAATCATTTGGATTGTAATCTAGATCGGCATAGTGGTCCATGTCGAAAGGACGGATGGCTACTTGAGTGATATAGGTGAGAACATCCATGAGGAAGTCACAAGAGTCTATTCGAATGGCAATGTGTAGCTCCTCCTCAGTCAAAACATGATCTAAATATGGGTGTGTCAGGAGGTACTCTTCTAGGGGTCAGTTACGAATGGTGGTCAAAACCCTATAGGAGATTGAAGCTACATAAGTGGGTCATACTTTGAGGTTTTGATGGCACATCATTGCTCAGCGTTGGTTATGATTTGGAAGCACTCTTGCTCCCATTGAAGTGAGAGAGCATGCCATTTTCTCAAGAAGGAGGAGTGAGAGTCAACTAGCTTTGTCAACTCTTCTAGCTATTAACCTATTGCAACGATTTTGCTCCTATGATAGGATGGGATTAGCCATTGTGCAAGCTTTCTCTCGAGAGATCTCATTATCAATCAATTCCTTGGCTACCTCAGGAATCTTAACAAACACAAACCCATAGTTCTCCAAGTGCATGGCAAGGAGTGCACTTCCATTGCTAATGTCTTATCAAGGAGGCCTAAGTCCAGCCATTCATAGTTTCTGGCTAGTGTGGTGAACGTGGCATCCAAGCATTTGATGTAGGTGACTAAATCATCCCCTGTGTTTGTGCTAGGTCCATGGCCATTGTAAGGATAGATCTATTCTTATAGGAGGGTTTGAGGTTTGCAGGAGGTTGAGGTTTGGTTGAGCTGGATAGCTCAACTACTGATGCGTGTCTTCTGGGCTGTTCAATGGGGAGTTTGTTAGCCGCTTGTGCAATAGATTGGTCTTGTAGCTTGGTTGATGTATTGCTCTAAGCTTTTAGAGAAGTTGGGACATTCAAAGCATTAGGTTGAGTTGACCTAGGGCCAATTGGTTGTGGCTTTGGCTGATAGACTCTATGAGGTTCTATGGATTTGGTGCTTTTTGGGGCAATTGATTTCTCATCCCTAGTTGGCTCACCACTTTGTGGAGATGGGTTAAAGGGCTTGGATTGAGGAGCACACATATCGTTTCTAGACTTGGGCAACCAAATCCAATTGTTGCCTTCGTAGTAGCCTTGAGCGCACAATAGGTCTTTGGGTATCCATCACGACTTAACTATTTGTCTACTTCGGTAGCACTAGCTTTGCCTTTTAGGCCTAATACATGATATTTTTTGGTCATGGGTCTGTGAGGGTTGACTTCTGGACAGTTGCGGTTGTCACTTGGGAACCCATTTGAGCTCCTGCTTAATGGTCTTGGATGTGTCTCCTTTAAGTTGTAGCCAACTTGTCTTCACAGGATGGGTCAAGTTACAACCCCCCTCCTTAGACCTTTCATTAGGTTCCCCATCGGTGACATTGCACGCTTTGATGGAGCTGTGTTGCCCTTACTGAAAGTTATCACTATCTAAACATTGCAAATGGCAAGGTGAATGTGTTGTAAGTTATAGTCGTAGTGTGCTTATTTCTTGAATGCACGTCCTAGTAGCAATTCCTTACCAGCGCGGTCTTAGTCTTAGGCATCACATAGAAGATCATAGGCAGGCTTGTCAAAAATACGGATCTAGAGCATGGCAAGAGCTATGGAGGATGGAAGATGAATACACAACTCATGATGACATAGACTTAGATAAACTAACTGTTACACAAGTGAATTAGGTTCCAAGATAGATTAGCTTGGACCCATACACACATTCTTGTGTAAGATGGACAATGACATTGACAATGAGTCAAAATGATAGTACTATCACTTGTAATGAGTGTCAACCAAGTACATGCCTTTATAGCTTTTTGGATAGTACCACTCTCCTCACTGCGCATATGGGATTCTGAACATCTCTTCCTAGAGCATACATCATTTGTCTATCTTCTAGCCTCTTTAGGGCATACATTTAGCCTCTATGGGCAAGCATCATTTGATATTCTCAACACACCCCCTCAAATGATGAGTCTCTACTCTTGCTAGCTTTTCCCCCCCCCTACATGATGACATGGCCTGGGAGATTAGCTCTTTGGCAGCCTACTCAAGTTAAGGCTTGAAACTTTACATCTTTGGTAAGGGCTTTTACATCCACTATGGGAAACAAGATCCAGTACAGGAAATAAAGTTCCACTATGGGAAAATAAGATCCACTACGGGAAATAAAGATCCACTATGGGAAATAAAGATTCACTATGGAAAAACAAGATCCACTACGGGAAATAAAGATCCACTATGGGAGAAACTCGTTGTTGCCAGCAGTAGACATTTCTTTATCTTCTTCATGCTTCTTTGGCATCCTTTACTTTTATCGATCTTGTGGGTGTCTTTGATCTTCTTGGACTCCTCCTTGGTCTTCATGCTCTTCATCTTTGACTTGTTCTTCATTATCTTGTGCTCTAATCTTCTTTGTGAGGTTCTTTTGGTCTTCTTTCTCAGTGAGTTTGAGACGGGTATATTGTTGTGACTTGTCATGACTTGTTGAACTATTACATAAATCTTGGGATACATAGATTTTGGGATTTCATATGGCTTTGGCTCATGGCTTGACATTACATTGATTTTCTTCTAAGATCATACAACATTTTGTCCTTCATTTTGCTTGCTTTGTCGCTCTTTACTTTGCTTGCAGCTTCTTTAACTTTGACTTTGCTCTTCTTGTCCCCCTCAAGCAAAGGTACCACCAACTTTGAGTTTTGTATGATGACCAAGGTAGCTAGAATGTATTCAAAAACTTCAAATGAAATCATTGATTGCTCTTTTATGTAGACATATCCATGTCTTCCTGCAAGTGGGTCAACCAAGTCTTGCATGTAGTGTAAGTGAGCAACATGAGCCATGTTACTCTTTAAGAGAAGTATCCATTTATAGTTCTTTATGTTTCGCATTTCCATGGCTGAGAATCAGCTAATATAAATCAGTATATGAGTTGGAAAAGATTGTGTCAAGGGACACAATAGACTTTAGTATTAAACAACACTATTTAATATCAAGAGATACAGCTTGTTCTTGAATCTTCCAAGATGAATCTTGATATTGGAGCACTTGCTTGCTGATTCATTATGGTTTCCTTGCTAGATACCGAGTGGCATTGACAAGCTTGAGGTGAAGGAAGTAAGGGTAAAAGATGAGGTTGAAGTACTTGATGTCAAGCGTGATGATGCTTGATGTCAGGTGGGCTGCTTGATCTTTAGGCGGGTAGCTTGATCTTCAAGATTGCTCCAAATCTTCTTCTTGAAGGTCTATACTTGCTAGAACCAATCAAATATGAGTGTCAAATGCTTTAGTTGACTGAGAATGATGATAAATTGAAGTGGGGGAAGAGCTGGTGGCTATGGAGTCTCTATTATGGTTTGCAAACATGTGGACTAGTTTTTTGCTTGTAGCAGGAGCTGTAGTACATCTTTTGAAGAACCCTCTTGTGGTGAGAGAGCTCATACAATGGGCTTCAAATGCCCTATACTCGCAAGATGTATCTCGACGCGTAAAGGTAGATCATGCCATACAAACAAAACAGGTGCAGTTCTAAACAATGACCACAAATTTTTGAGCTCTAAAGTGGCCAATGCCAAGGTCTTATGTGATACAGAGTAGTGCCCTGAGTCAAGGAACAAATCCCTAGAAGGAAGAAAGTTGAGATGTGCTTTGGTTTGAGAGATCCAGAAGCTCAAAGTCAGGTAGGTGTTGTCTAGCTATGGCTGCCACAAGGTGATTGTGAGATTCAAGTGAAGAATGGGGGTCATACACTCAACTGAGATGAAGAGGAGTTGAGAGGAATGAAAAAAGAGAGTTGGGCCATGCTTAGTGCCGAGCTCTGATACACAACTTATGGTGACATAGACTTAGATAAACTAATTGTTACACAAGTGAATTAGGTTCCAAGATAGATTAGCTTGGACTCATAAACACATTCTTGTGTAACATGGACAATGACACTGACAATGACTCAAACTGATAGTACTATTACTTGTGATGAGTGTCAACGAAGTACATGCCTTTATAGCTTTTTGGATAGTAGCACTCTCCTCACTATGCATATGGGATTCTGAACATCTCTTCCTAGAGCATGCATCATTTGTCTATCTTCTAGCCTCTGCAGGGCATACATCTAGCCTCTAAAGGCAAGCATCATTTGCTATTCTCAACAAGGCTTTCGGCCTCGATAGATATCACTATTCTACACTTTCCCAGTAGTGAGTAGGAGTGTCCTCCAAATGGATTGAGTTTACTGTTGGTAGGCTATAGTTAGGGCTGACCAATAAGGGTCCAATGATCATGCATAAGGATGTTATAGTCAGCTTCGTCATCAATGAGTGCGTCAAAGGCGTGTTTCTTCTGGGTAGTGACTGATATGCATAGGTAGGTAGGTGCCACCACTTCCTCATCTTCATCTTCAATTTCTATGATGTTGGCCACTCGTACCTTGATAGGGTTGGGTTGTCTATGCGAGCTCCTTTCCATCATGCAGTTTAGTACTAGGGGCATGTCACTAGGCTTACTAATTGCCTTAGCGGCTTGCTTGTACTCCTCACTATTTGAGAATGGCAGACCGATTGTGGCTAGCACATGCATCCAATCTCTCTCATTTTGAAGACAAGGGATATGCTTGTTGAGTGGCATGTACGATTTTCTAACTTGCGCATCACCCTTTAGCATGGCTAAGATGGCATCTAAGTCGACTGGCATAGTCTTCCAAGTATCCATCTCTACTCCTACTGTTTGTTAGCTATGGTCATGGTCTCATAGTATATTGATCATGTATTATGCCCTTAGCAAGGTTAGACCTTAGTTGTGTTAGTTCTATGTGTGAGGCAACCTCTAATTGTCTCATGAAGTTCTTTGCCTCATGAAGTGCAGTTTTTGGGTAGTTGTAAAAACGTGACTTGATGAGGCATTTTCGTATATCCTTGGGTCCAATGATCGTGGTTCAAGACATTGAAGTCTACTCCCTCATCGACTAAGGCGTTGACAGTGCATGTTTGCTTGGCAGTGATTGTGATGTGGAGGTAGGCAGGTTCTACAGTTTCCTCATTTTCATCGTCAATCTCTGTGATTGTGGCTACCCATAATTTGATTGGTGGTTCTAACATTGGTGGTTCGTGCAAGGGGTGCATGGGGGGATACTACTTCTTGATGCAACTATCATTGAAGAAGCCTACACCCTCGCCATCCAAAGTCTCGAGTTCGACATTACCGGTTCGGCTGATGACACAAACCTTGAAGGGCCCTAGACCTTTAAACTTCATTTTCTATTTATGCCCTTTAACGGAGTACATGAGCATTAAGTCGCCTTGCTCAAAGTCACGCTACTTGACATGCTTGTCAAACCAGCTTTTGCGTCGTGCTTTCTCACATATGAGCACATGGGTAGCTAGGAGGCGAGTTTTTGAGGGGCGTTCGAGTTCAATTAGATGTTTCGTCCATGCTTCCTTCCCTTCCCATCTTTCATGAAGTGCGATCCACAAGCTAGGAACGAAAAACTCAATAGGTAGAATTTCTTTAGTTCCATAGGTCAACCTAAAAGGTGTCTGACCTACAGTTATTTTGTAGGTAGTAGTGCGGTAAGCCCACAAGGCTGCTATCAGCTTCTTATCCCACTCACTACGCAAAGTAGAGACTACCTTGGTCAGGACGTTTACTAGAATTTTATTGGTGGATTCCGCCTGGCCATTTTCCTGAGGGGGTAATGTTTACCGCAGCACAGAGGAGCGGGAAATGGAAAAAAGGAAATAGCAAAAGGCGCAGGACAAAAGGAAGAAAAAGGTGCCTTAACTGGTAATCAGACCTTGAAAAAATTAAAGCACGGGCACGACCCTCAGGAAGTCTTAGAGTCGCGCAAGGAAAGTAAAAGAGTAAAAAGCGCACCATTAAGTGTGAAAGCGCTCTCGAATCCTTGTAAAAGAGCTCCAGGCTCACTCCTGTGCAAATTGTATGCATTAGTTGGGAATAGGATAGACTAGAATGGTGGGAAATGAGAAATGGGCCTAGGCTAATGGCCGGCCATGTAAAAAAGGGGATGACCACCCATGAAAAGTAGGGCATGTATATAAAGTTCAAAAAGTGAATGAGAAGATCATTCTTGTGTGTGGCCAAAGCTTCTTCTTCTTCTTCTCTTGTTTCTTGCCTTCTTGCTTGTGTTTGAGAGAGGGATTGAGAGAGTGTGAGGGAGTGAGGGAGTGATTGTGTGAGAGTGAGGGATCTTGGAGAAGAAGCTCTCCATCTTCTCTCTTCATCTTCCCCTCCTCTCTTCTCTTCTCTTGTCTCGCGCGTGGCTATGGAGGATGAAGCTCATGGGAGAGGGATTGAGGTTGATTGAGCTTGCCTCAAGGATCGTGGAGCTACCGGTGTGCAAGAAAGAGGAGGGTACTCGATCGAGCATCAAGGTAAGCTCACTACACCCGTAAGGTAGGCATTGCGCGTCGGCTATGTGAGAGGTAGCCATGGCCGCTTGGTTCGAAACACTCGAGCAATAAGTGGTCCGTAGGTCTCGGGGTAGAGCTTGTAGCTCCCCTTCATTTTGGTTCCGTTGCCGGGACCGACGAAATTGAGCCTTGAGCGTCGCGCGCATCAAATCGAGCATAGAAGTAGGGTTTGCAGCCTGAACCGGTGCTCGAGATAGCTAGGAGATTTAGGAGGTCTTAATCCGTGAAACAAGTAAGTGTTTTGGTTTGTTGGAAGCATTAGTGTAGGACTACCATTTTGCATCTCTGTTTTGCATTTTGGCTGCACTAGATTAAGGTTAGATTAGGTTAAGAAAAGAGAAAATAGAAGGTTTTGGCTGCTACTAGAAACAGGGAAACAGAGGACCAGATTCAAATTTTTGGGTGCCATCGATTTGTGCTACTCCAAATGAGTCTGGTGCTTCTTAGTAGTGCCCTAATCATATCTAGAAAGTCTCTTGTGATTGTGTGTAGCAGGCGTCAAGTGGGATCGAAGCACATCGAAATCACGCGTACCGCCAGACGTAGTCGGACCAGGTCTCAATGGTCTGATTCCTAGAATCAGACCACCCGAGTCCTACAATCGGACCGTCTGATTCCAAGAATCGGACCCCACTACCGGATCGGACAGTTCGATCAGACGTGCCATGTGGCACTCGGACCACTCTATCCAACTGCAAGAATCGGACCGTCCGACTACTAGAGTCGGATCAGCCCTATCCGATTGCAAGAATCGGACCGTCTGACTACTAGAGTCGGACCAGCCTTGTCCGATTCCTAGAATCGGACAATCCGATTCTGGGAATTGGACCATCTTGCCAGAAGGAAAAATAAGGGTCTTTAGTTGACCCTGCCACAGACCTAACCCCCAGGACACAACCCTAAACACCCCCAAGACCCAGTTTGACCATTAGAACCTTAGAGACCAATCGAACTTAGAGCAGAATAGAAAACACAGCACAAACCTTCAAAAAGGCCATAGAATAGCCGGAAACTGAGCTTAGAACTCAAATCAGGCTAAGAATATGGAGAGAAACAGAGTGGAGTTCACATTAAACGCTTTCTGCATCAACACTTCACTCTCGTGTTCCTCTAAGTTTGAATTGCAAGAAAAGAGAAAAGCCTGTTTTCGCACCAAGCACCACGAAAGCACTAAGCATAACGTGTGAATAAGGATTGCAGCTACTTTCAAATAACAAGGAACACATCAGGATATCTAATAACATTAAGGAACCCACTAGTAGGAGAAGACCCCAAGACTTAGACAGGTGCTTGAGTGCCCTATTAGTAGGACCTGGAGAAGACACGAAGACACGGAAAGCAACAATATAGAGGATTGGACACTGCCGGAGCTGCTTGGATTTATTGACAACCTTGTGGAGCTGGAAGCAGAAACAATGTCGGGATCAAGAGGCGAACGAGGAGAGGACCAATTAGACTTAGGAGAATTTCCAACCTCAGTCCAGGAACTAGTCCACAACTACGATCTACTCACTAGAACCCTGATCCAGGGAAAACCTGTAGAGGAAGTGGTAGCAAACCTGGAAGAAGAGAGAAAAGCAATCAAGAGAGCGCTAGAAGGAATAATTGCCTACAACCATGAGCAAAGGGCTAGAAGGCTACAGCAAGACGTAGATATGTACGAGGCTAGACGAGTGCTAGACCTAGCTGGAGCGGCCAAATCTGGACCGAATGTAAAGAGGGAATGGGCAGCAGAGGTTGACATGACATTGAGCGAACTGGTAGCAAAGCGACTCTTGGACAATATGTCCATTGAACAGAGCACTACTGCCCTAGCCACCGCACTACTATCGGGATTGGGAGTCATGCAAGTGGCTAAAGGGCAGGCTAGAATCCCCATGGTGGAGCAGTTCGAGCAAGTATGTGAGGCAAACGGTCTTACTGACCCTGTGCAACGAGCTCAAGCTTTTGGCTGTGCTTAGGCAATAAGGGGAGGACTTGGTATTCTAGTCTAGATAACGCAGAACATACAAACTTTGTTCGCCTTAAGGGCCTCTTCATCAAGAGGTTTTTGGAGGCAGGGTATTCGGATAACCTTATCGTTAGGTTGATGAATATCAGTCAAAGGGAGAAGGAAGACATTAGGGATTACGTCACTTAGGTATGTAGCCTCTACAAGAGAATCCCTGCCAATGAGCGACCTACCGAGAGGGCAGTGTCTACAGTGTTCATGAACGAGATTCGGAGTGAGGAGCTCTACAAGGCTTTGGCCAGTAACTCCACCTTGCAACGAGACATGCTAGCTAGAATTTTCGAGGAGGCAATACACGTAGATGATCAACTCAGGGAATGCAGCATGAGGACTACCAACTGAGAGAGTGCAAGCCAGAGGGACCCTGAGAGATCAACTACTTCGGGGGAAAAAGCAACTTCTAGTGTGCAGGATAAGGGAAAGAGTGTAGACCACGACCAGGGGATGGCAGAAATGAGAATGGAGATTGCATGGTTGCAAGAGCTAGTAAGGAAGCCTGTGAGATCTCATATACAATGTATATATTGCGGCGGCAATCACCTCCCAGTTGAGTGCTAAGATCCTAGATCTCAGCCGTGCTCAAATTGCGGTAGATTAGGGCATGATGCAGTGCATTGTAGAATGTCGAGGAGATTCCCATATGCGCAGCAGTACAACCCTCCATACTTAGGTAATAGGCCACCCAATTTCTTTGGGAGGGGAGCCCAGTTAGCTCTCCCAGCACCGACTGACTCAAGACCTGTCGTACCTAGGCTGGAGATGAACCCAACTGGTATACCCAGACCACCAGGGCCTTTTGTAACCCACCCATCTAGCGATGCTCCTGTTCACTTTGTGGAGGAGCCTAATGAGGAAGAAACATATGTCAACCCGTAGATATCCTATGACGAGGAGGGCAACCCAGTCCTGATGGACTATCGGCTGGTGCCGGTGATGGCTTTAGGAAGAGGAAGAGGCAGAGGCTTTGGAGGGCCAAGCCAAGATCCAGTCACATGCTGGACTTGCGACCACACAGGCCACATTTCATCATGCTTCCTAGAACGAGAACAAGCTAACAAGGACAAAGCGAATCTCCGGTGCACAAAGTGTGGAATCACACATCTGTTTCCTGACTCTCCTAGGCGGAAGCCATCAACCAGCTCTGCCAACATGCCATCGGTGCCTTTGGGGCTTTTTGGAGTGGAAACCTTTGATAGTGAGGATACACCCATCCCACTACATGTTATGATGTGAGCTCAAACAAAACAAGCAGGCATCTCTTTGCCATGGCCAAGTAACCTTGACGCAACCTCAATAGGAAAGAAAAGCCAGAGGAGACGGAAAAAGAGAACCGATGCAAAGATAACTCTTAAAACCGAGGAAGCGACTACGTTAGTAACGGGAAAGAGGGTCATAGACGCAGAGGCGGATACCTCAGCTCCTAAGACAGCTGAGCTAGGGAGTGCCAAGGTAGGGGAATATCCCCATCCCAAACGGCAGCTCGAGGCTATAGCTAAGGTCAAGGAGTGGGTCAAGGATGTGCAAAAGCACCTCAAGGATGCTGAACCCATATTAGAAGATCCTATTGATGATTTCTCCAGCGTGAGCACACCAGTCTCACCTTCAAAACCACAAGCTGTGAGCATACCTACACCACTGGGGGCAACTCAGCAGAGCAAGGCCAAGGGGAAACTTTCTAGGATAGACAGAGTGCATGGCCTAGAAATGCTAACCTTAGGGGAAGACAAGAGCCAATAGCCTCCTCACAACCTTGTTGTCTACTCCAGTAACTCTAAGCTTGGAAGACCTGCTTAGGCAGAATCATTCCTTATAGCAGGAGTTAAAAGACTTGATGGAGGGACACATAGGACTTGCGGGTGTTGATCCGCAAGATCATGATGCGGTTACACAGATCCCAAGTCTAACTCTACACTCAAGTCCTAAGTCTTTGCACATCAATGCTTTTTGGGAAGGCACTGAAATGCATGCAGCTTTACCCGTCCTAGCCTTAAGAGATATGACGTGAAAAGGAATTGTAGACACAGGCGCAGGTGTTAGTGTACTAAGCCATGCAGCCTTAGAGGCATGGGGAGACCTTCCTGTAGAGACTGCCAGGTTTAACGTCACGTTAGCAAATGGAATGAAGGTAAGACCATTCGGGGTCTTAAAGAATTGGCCAGTAAAGATTGCAGGTGTGCAGTTTTTCGTAAACTTCATTGTCATGAAGGGAGTGGATTACGACATACTATTAGGCTGACCTTGGATGAGGAATGTGCATGTCATTGAGGACTGGGGCAATGGTTTGATTTTCCTAGGGAACAGAACTAGTGCAGTAAGGGTAGAGATGGACACTTGGAAGACGATCCCTGTTGACCTAGATGCCATCTCAGCTATGCTGAAAGGCGATACTCAAATGACCAAACCCTATGGATCACTCACTAACTATATTCCTTGCCCTGAGGATGAGAGGGATTGG
Source organism: Lygodium microphyllum (assembly GCF_053477565.2). Classification (NCBI taxonomy): domain Eukaryota; kingdom Viridiplantae; phylum Streptophyta; class Polypodiopsida; order Schizaeales; family Lygodiaceae; genus Lygodium; species Lygodium microphyllum. The sequence continues at coordinate 8,634,049 of NC_141163.1, read as the reverse complement.
ATGCATGTTTTGGCAACCATTGACCTACCATTCTCGGATGAGAAAGAACTATATCGGTAGGTTGCTAAAGCCGCAACCATGCCAATTGAGGAGCCAATTGTGCCACTTTGCATGATGGCAGGAAGCTCACTCAACCCAGGCAAACCAGCCTCATTCCATATCCCCAACAACAAACTAGAGCTTTAGGAAATTGTAGAGTATCTGACCAATAAACTGGAAGCAAACTTGGCTGCTAACTTAAAACCTCTACGTGATCTATTAGCTAAGCCAGAATGGAAATGGACCAAGGTCCACGACCTGAATTTGTTATATAACTGGGTTTTAGTTACTGATGACAAGGAGACTAGAGAGGAAAGCTTAGGTGATGATGAGCAGTCAGAAGGACAGGACTTTGATGACAAGGAGTATGAGGACTGTCGCTCTATGGGAGAGGAGAGTGAAGAAGAGGTAGATACAATAGAGTACGACACGGAAGAAAAAGCGATATAACAAATCAGGGCAGACTCGAGGCCTAGGAGAGGAAGGACCAGCCAGAATGAAAAAGGAGTCATGCGAATGGAGTGTGACAGATCCTGGCTAGAACACATAGGAGCCGTGGATTATGAGCAAGTCAAAGTGGCACGACCATGGGTAATCCTAGTGCTCAAGATGGATGCACCTACTGAACTACGACCCCCTAGGGAAACACCTTCCTCAAGTGAGAGATGCGAGTTTAACTCAGAGTCGAAAGTCAGCACTGAGAGTGATCCTGAGATACTACAACCTTCTAAATTCAAACGCACCAAGGGAGACTTGCGAGTCCACCTAAGGCGCAGGAGGCTAAAGGAGGAGGTTAGGAAGCAAGCAAAGGACTCAAAAGCAGAAAGGCAAAAGAAACCGCAGGATCTACCCAAACGGTTTACAAAATTTAAAAGGGGTGACAGAGTGGTGATTCTGCTAGGTGCGAAAAGACAAGGCCAAACTAGTGAACCGATCGAGGGACCCGCCAAAGTCAAGGAAGTTAACTTGGCTGGGGAAGGTGAAAAGACAAGGCCTGTATTCATTGCAGATGACTTGACGGAGGATGAGGAGACCAAACTTGTTGCACTCTTGCAAGAGTACATTGATGTATTTGCCTGGGGGACATTGGATGAACTTAAGAGAGTCGACTCTAGAGTTGTGACTCATAATATCCCAATGGTCCCTGATGCAGTGCCAACGAAACAACCACCTTACCCCATGAATCCCAAACACGCCCATGCAGTAAAAGAGGAGTTTGATAAACTCATGAGGGCAGGATTCATATATGAGATCGAGCACACGGACTGGATATCACCTATCATGATTGTCATGAAGAAAAATGGAAAAATCTGAGTGTGTGTGAACTACAAGAAAGTGAATGGCGCTACAAAGAGGGATAACTATCCTTTACCTTACACCGAGCACATGCTTGAGAGGGTAGCATGTAAAGAAGCCTACAGTTTTCTGGATGGTTTCTCGGGCTCTAATCAAGTGCAAGTGTACCCCGATGACAGGCACAAGACTGCCTTTGCCATGGAATGGGGTGTATTCGCCTACATTGTCATGCCTTTTGGGTTGATGAATGCACCTGCGACTTTTCAACGCCTAATGTGCATTATCTTAAAGGACATGCTTAGGCGCAAACTGGAAGTGTTTGTAGACGACTTATGCGTACACTCTAGTTGGACCGAACACTTAGAGAAATTGAGAGCTGTCTTTGAAAGGTGTAGGTTGTACCACCTCTCATTGAACCCCTTAAAGTGCTAGTTCTGGGTGAAACACGGATGCATCTTAGGGCACGTAGTGTCAAGGAACGGCATTGCCACTGACTTTTCTAAAGTCAGAGTCATTGTTGACTTACCGCCACCCGATAACTACAAGGGAGTTCAGTGCTTCTTAGGACACACTGGATATTATCGACACTTTGGTACTAAATTACGCACTAATTGCTAGACCATTGTACAAGTTGTTGATAGTGTTCGAGTGGACTGAGGAATACCAGCGCGCATATGAGGAGTTGAAAAAGGCTCTTACTACTGCACCAATCTTATGAGCCCCAGACTGGAACATAACGTTTCATGTACACATAGACGCCTCTAAGTTCGCTATTGGAGCTGTGCTATGCCAGCCTGGTGAACATAACTTAGATTACCCGGTGAGTTTTGCCAGCAGGCAGCTCACAGAGACCGAGATGAACTATTCCATGACAGAAAGGGAGGGGTTGGCCATGGTGTTTGCGGTAAATAAATTTAGGCATTACTTGTTGGCCACTCCCTTTGTCTTCTTTGTTGACCATCAAGCCTTGCTATATCTTGTGAACAAGCCTTGAGCTACGGGACGCATAGCTAGATGGTTACTCCTTCTAATGGAGTTTGACTTCTCTGTGGTTGTATGCAAAGGAAAGCAGCATTACGTGGCTGACCATATGTCCCGCATACCCACAGGAGAAGCCACTGGACAAGGCATACCTGACGATTTATCGGATGCTCATCTCTTTAACCTATTTAGCGAGAGAGAATTGTTTAAAGCTGATCTGACGCCGTACTGGGCCGATGACATAGTGCAAGTGCTAGAGAGCGGACTACTTGATAGACCCATTGAGAAGGCCAGGCTGAGAAGACTTATCCTGAAAATTTAGCCGGCCAACTCTACAGGTTGGGACAAGACGGTTTATTACGCAGATATGTATGTGAGCACGAGATGCACGATGCATTGAAAGAAGCACATGGCGAAATCGCTGGAGGACACTTTAGCGGGGACACAACAGCCCCCTGAAAGGTGCTACAATCCCAACTATGGTGCCCCACCCTTTTTCGCGATGCAGCTAAATTCGTAAAGCACTGCGATGAGTGCCAAAGGACCAAAGTGTCTGTGCGGAAAGACAAGATGGAGTTGACCCCTGTCATCGCCCGACAACCCTTTGAAAAATGGGGCATCGATTTTATTGGACCTATCAGTCTTGCGGCACAATATTCCCAAGCCTGCTACATCATAGTGGCAACCGATTATCTAACGAAGTGGGCAGAGGCACGCAGCCACGAGGAAGAATGATGCTAGAACCACTGCAAAGTTCTTGTGGGAGCAGGCCATTTCACGGTTTGGCTGTCCAATCGAACTTGTAAGCGACCAAGGCACGCAGTTCATTAATGAGGTGATTTCCCACCTGCTCTCTACCTTCTTAATAATTCATCGGAAGTCCTCTCCCTATTACCCTCAGGCTAATGGCCAAGCTGAATCCACGAATAAAATCTTAGTCAACGTGCTTACAAAGGTAGTGTCTACTTCAAGAAGTGACTGGGACAACAAGCTAATGGCAGCCTTGTGGGCCTATCACACAGCTTATAAAACGGCTATAGGCGCCTTTTAGGCTGACGTATGGAACTGAAGCCATTTTACCCTTAGAATTCTTCATCCCTAGCTTAAGGATAGCAGTCCAGGAGCGTTGGGAGGGAAGAGAGGCTTGGACCAATCGCTTAGTGGAGTTAGAGCACCTAACGGAGACCTGACTCCTCGCCACTCACTCTTTGATTTGTGAGAAGGCTCGACGAAAGATGTGGTTTGACAAGCATGTCAAACAGCGAGACTTTGAACAAGGGGACCTCGTTCTGCTATACTCTATAAAAGGACATAAACAGAAGATGAAGTTTCGGGGGCTAGGGCCTTTCAGAGTACGCATGATTGGTAGAACAGGGAATGTTGAGTTAGTGACACTTGAAGGCGAAGGAATAGGCTTTTTTAATGGCAGCCGCATAAAGAAGTACTATCCTCCTTCCCATCCATTACATGATCCACCCATTCTAGAACCCCTAATGAACGTCTGCATGGCTACTATAACCGACCTTACAGATCAGGACGAAGAAGCAGTGGCACCGACATATCTACGAATCATAGTCATAGCAGGAGCGATGTATTCTTTCGATGCCTTGATTGATGAAGGTGCCGACTACAACATCTTGATGCATGACCATTGGACACGCATTGGTCAACCAAAACTACAACCCACTAATGCCAAACTCACCCCTTTTGGGGGTAATGCTTATTCACTCCTAGGGAAGTGCAAGGTAGTCGTTTTTATCGAGTCTGAAAGTTTACTAGCTTTCTTCCATGTGTTTCTTGACACTAAAGGAGCCGGTAATATGTCACTATTAGGTTGTACTTTCAAGAAGAAAATGAACTGTAATGTGGATTACAACCTAAACCGCATTCATCTTGCTATAGGCAATGTGCGTATAGTGACGACTTTCAGCAAGGGCTGTCCTGACTCCTCCACCATTATGAAGCCACTGGTAGAAACCCCTATGGCCATGCTTCAGCCCAAGTCTAAACAGAAGAAAACTAAGGCCTCATGCCAGGCTCTCGACCCTAGGCCCAAATCCACCAAGAGTGCTCACAAGGCCAAGGAGTCCAAGCTTATATGGGTGCCAAAATGGCAAAGACCACATCCGGGTAGACCATCCAAATGTGATTCTAAACGCCAAAATAATCAGCCACATCATGGCCTAAGAGGCAGTCTAGACACTATCGACGTAGACACACAACCACGCAGCGATGGATCCCCAAAGATCTCTTGCGAGCACAAGGATACTACGAGTGCAACCCTTGGATTTGGGTGCCTAAAAATGGCAAGTTTAAAAGCTCATCTACAAGCAATCTCACCCTAGTGAGGGAGGCTTGCACACATGGTGCCCAGGGCATAGTCAGCAAACCATTGCCCGTTGTGGCTAGTAAGCCCCAGCTCATCTATCGACCAAAGCAAATGCCACAAGCCTTAGACTTACCTAATCTAGAGAACTTAAATACCCCCACGACTGCTCACTCAGAACCCAGCACAACTCCCATGCCCCCAGAGCTTCCTATAGTACCTCAAAGTGCTTTGGAGTGCAAAGCCACACCTGTGACACCAATGATGGAGTCACCACTATCCAGTCCATTTGCACCATTCCCACCAGCAGGTCTTAAACCTTCCTACATGGTACGACCTTTCCTTTCCTTGGCTAAAGACCTCGCCGTGACTTCTGGGGATGACTTAGTAACCTGCATTAAGATGTTGGACAAAACTTTCACTACATTCACTAGAAGTTATGAGAGGCTAGACCTAGGTCTTCTTGACAAAACACTTGCTTCGAATGTTTGTGATTTACCATGCAGTTGGGAAGAATACGAACTTATGACCTGTAAATTCCCCAAAATTGCTGCTGAACTGATAGCAAACGAGGAAATCTCAAAGGAGCAAGTTGCCCTCAGAAGACTAATCACTTCATATCGTAAGCCTCCTCGTTCTGTTCCTGAGCACGAGTTGCTAGAGCTCACGTAGATGGCAAGCTCGCCTTCCACGTTCTCGCAGCAGTGGTTTGCTCTAAGAATCCAATGGGAGAAAAAATGTTGCTGGATAATGACCAATGCTGAGCAATGTAGGGCAGTTAAAACCATCGAATATGACCCTACTTATGTGGCACCTATCTCATCTAGGGTTTTGGCCATAATCCGCAACCAGCATTTAGATGACCATGTGCTCGCTCACCCTTACATTGACCCTACTTATGTGGCACCTATCTCGTTTAGGGTTTTGGCCATCACCCGCAACCAGCATTTAGACGACCATGTGCTCGCTCACCCTTACATTGACCAATTCCTTACAGAAGAGGAATTACATGTTGCAAGCCGCCTTAATACTGGAGATCTCTTTCACGATGTCTTGACCTACATCTCCCAAGTCTCCATCCAACCATTTGCTCTTGATTGTCATGCCCAACTTGAATACAATCCAAGCTTCAATGATTGGTTATTGGCTAAGTAAGTCAATCCAGAAAAACAGCATTTGCCTCTAGTTCCTGTGCTAATCCTAGGAAGGATTCCTTGAAAGATCCAAGACGGGGGGGGAGCAATGTGAGCAAGAGCAGAGCAAAATGAGAGTCATGCTATCTAGCAGAATGTTATGATTAATTGAGTTTCAATGGAAGATACTACAAAGGGAAAACAATAGCAATTGCTTCTGTGAGCCTGTCTCTAAAATTCAAGCCTCTAAGCAAGTATACCAATTTTTGACACATACATTTTTCTCTCAAAATTGAGTTTTGTTAGAAATAAGCCGATTTTTAAGCATTAATGCTGGCATGGTGTGTTGACAGGTAACCACCATGGCAGGACAAGACAAAGGGGGCAAACTCCCATTTTCTGAAGAAGAGATGACCAAGTTTGGCATCAGCGTCGAGACATGAGGATTCAGCCAATTCACCTTCAAGCACACGCTGAATGTGGATGAGGCCATCTTGGAGGAACCTGCAGTCAAAGAATTGGTGGACACATGCCACCTCCACAAGTATGTGGAAAAGGTGGAGAAGGCCGTGGATTACAGCATGCATGCTGAATTTTTGAGGAACTTTGACAAGGGCACGAATTGTGGCACTGTCATAGTGAGGACAGGGGAGCAGGAAAGAAGAGTTGAAGTGCCCCTCAATGCGGCAATCATAGAGAAGGCCTTAGGGCTCGCACCCAAGAAAGAGAGGCGGCCGAGAAGGGATGTTTACGCCATGCTGGCGGTAAAGAAAGAAGAGGTGCACATAGTGGATGGAATCAGCTTGGCTGACATCCCGAATCCAACAGTGAAGGTGCAAGCGAAGATGATCCACACACTCTTTTCGGGCCAAAGGTACAACGCATTGATGAACAGGATCGGGGTCCCGTTGTTAGAAAGCATCGCAGCAGGAGTCCCCGAGGAGGTAGATTGGAATGGGTTCGTGCAGAAAACCATTCAAAGCTCAGCTGCCCTTCTCACTCCAGTGAAAGCACCAGCAGGAGGAGAATCCCCTGCCTCAACAGCACGTATTATAAGGAAGAAACCTACCTCAAAGGTGGCCACAATTAGATATGTTGGTGTTTTGACATCCATCATAAATGAAGCAATGAAGGATGCTGGAGTCATGGAAGAGCAAGCTGCACATCAAAGCCCACCTCACCACGAAGGAGAAGAATCAAGTGAAAGAATGATAAGTGGCAAGGGAGAACATGAGGTGCCGCCTACACAAGCAAGCAAACCAGAAGGGCAAAAAGAAGGGGACATGAGACAGAAGGAAAGGAAGGAGGAATTAAGCAAAGAAGAACGAGCTGAAATCAAGAGGGCTCAAAGAGAGTCTAGGAGGGCTAAGGAAGAAAGAAGGAGAAAGAGGAGGAAGAGCTTGCAAAGATAAGAGAAGAATCAAAGAAGGCAGAAGAGGACATGAAAAGAAGGGCGGAAGAAGAAGCTGAAGAGTAGAGACTGAAGGAGCTGGCCGAGTTGGCAGAGGCTACACGAAGATCTGTGGAAGAGACCCACGGGGGTGGAGAGCTCGAACCTGTGAGCCCCCGTCATAAAGCCGAAGCTAGTTCAAGTGTGGAAGCAACTCCAGTGGTGGCTGTAGGCAAGGGCAAGTCCCTACTACATCCACTTCCTTCCTCTTTTGTGCCTGCAACGACTGAAACCACGACTACAACCACCACACAACCCACACCTCCCCTCGACACGGCACAGCTAATGAACATGATGCAAATGCTAGTGAGCAAAGTGGCTGAGATCATTCCAGAAACAGGATTGAAAAGGCCCGCTGCCGCAGATGCAGAGTCATGGCAAGACCCTAAAAGACAGAGGCTGGAGGTATCAACCACCACACCCCATACTCCCATGCCTGCCGACATTGACTATGACGCATATGTGGCTGAGCTACTGGCACAACTAAACAAGGTGAAGGAAGAGAAGTAAGTGGCCTTGATGGAGTTAGAAAAAGAAAAAGAAATGTCAGCTGTTCTTAGGCTAGAAGTCTCAAGGCAGGGAGCCGACCGACGAAGAGAAATGAAGGCCCTACAGGACCAGCTAGTAGCAAAAGCAAAGGAAGCCTAGGACAACGAAAGCCGCCTTAGACAAAGGCTGGAAGACGAAGAGTAGAACTTGGTGGCAGAGCAAAGGAGTCTAAAGCTACTAGTGCAGCAGTACAATGATCTACAGCAAAAGGTCGCTCAAGTGGAAATGCTAATATAAGAGGTTCAGGAAGGCGAAGCCAGTACACCACAAGAACATACCATGGAGCTCCGTTTGTGGCAGGAGCTAGAAGAACAAAACAGATGAATAAGTGAAATCGAGTTTCTGAAGAGTGAAGGGCCAGGAGTCTCAACAGCAGAAGCAAAACGGCTACAAGATGAAGCGCAAAGATTACAAGATGCGTTGGAGACCTCCTAGGAAGATGTAGAGGCCCTCATGGCCATGGCTTTCGATAAAAAAAGGCTATTCCTTATTGAGATCCAAAGCCAAGAGTAGCTGGTGCAGGAAAAATCAGAACTATTGGCCGAGGTGCAACAAAGGCTCAGCATTGTAGATCAAGCCAAAGGGATTGCTAAAGAGCAGTTGGCTCAGAAGTCAAGAGAAAGGAACCAGTGGTGGTTTTTAACAAATGAGCAGCAAAACAGGTAGTGACCACCCTGGCGAGCCAATTGGAGGAAGAGAGAAAAAGGATGGAAGAAAGAGCTATGGATTGGGAAAGGAATAATTTTGACAGGGTGAGAGACTTGACCGAACGCTTGGCAGTGGCAGAATGTGAAAGGGTGCTTGCAGAAGCCAGGGTTGAAGCTGCCAAAATAACTACTAAAACACAATGACAGGCCTTCCTCAACACGGTACTCCATGTCACACAAGCTGAGGGCGATGATCCAGTGGAAAAGGTGAAAAGAAAGTTGGAGCTGACCACCCGAGCTCTAAGATATGGTCTTCAAGAGTGGGAGCTCCCAATGAGTAAGGGATCACTAAGGAGCAACAATTCCACTACTTACGCCGTACGGGCCTTTCCACTGCTGAGCTCAAGGAGCTAGGTTTTGAGGAGCATGAACAGCCACCACCACCACCGCCACTCATCCCATCTGTGGTTGAGCGACATGTCGAAGAGGGTCCGGATTTCGAGCAAGGTGATGAAGAAGAGCAACAAAGAATGCCGAGTCTGCCTCAACCCGATCTCCCACAGGAAGAACCTGTAGATGCCCATCTGCCTGAGCGTATAGTTGCAGCAAGGAGAAGAAGACAAGAATTAGCTAAGGAGGCCCAACGCCGAGCATGCACAATTCCAAGACAACTTCTTGAAGAGCCCATGCCACTGAGAGGTGATACACATCCTGTAGACTGGTCCCAGGAGTTGGTCATCTGGCGTCAGCAAGAGTTCCATAAAAGGCCATTTGAGCTCTCATTTGCTTTCCCACGCTCTCTGGACCGGGCCTTGCCTCTAGGAGTCTTAGCCAAGATCAAAGATTTGGCTAATGAACTTGCAAACAGGCGGATTGAAGAGAGAGCCTGATAATAACTAGGTGGTGACAAAAACTACAGGATTACTGGGAAGATAAGGTCAATCCGATTCCCAAAACCGTCCAAGGCTACGAGGCACAGCAGAAATGGCAGAGGAGGATTTGGGACACCAATTTTGATGCATGGACTGCCTTTTGCAGTTCACTCCCTGAAGAGCGCAATGATCCTATCTACATTCCCTACCCCTGTAGGCATGGAGTGGACTATGATAGAGACTTGCATGGGGATTACGACTTCCCAAAAATATATAATGTAAATGCTAGGAGCCCTGAGGAATGCTTAGTGTTTTGGTTAGAAGATATACTTTCTTCTATAAATCGTTTTCTTGTAGACTTCTCTTCCTGCCCAGATCCAACATTTTTGACCACTTGTAATTACCTCCGACTTATCAAATTCCTGCTACTCCAAAAACCCACAGCAGAGAAAGCCCATCTCCCCCCACTCTTCTTTGATATCAACCTAGGAATAGATAGTAGAGCTATGACTAGGTTAATGATGCGGGCTACTCTCCTTCCTTCCTTCTGTCTAGAGCTCTTAGAAAATATGAGTGACACCTGCTTCACAAGGTGTAATCACCCTTTCTTGTCAACCACTCATCTGAGAGCTAAGGCCGATATTAAAGAATACCTACAAAGTTGCGCATTCTTATCTCAATGCCTACGACCGCCCCGTGATTAAATGGGTGTGATATGCCTTGACAATTGTACTCCCTCTCTCATTCTCAAAAAGAAAAAAGAAAAAAAAAAGAAAAGAAAAGACAAGAAAGCAAAGAGAGAAAAAGCCACAAGGAAACAAAGACAAGGTGATAGCAAAGCTGAAAGATGAATCTACTACTAAGCAAGTTAACAAGGAGAACACTTCACATGTGCTTGCAGTCTCCCTTCATTGTTATTGTGCACCACACTCACTGCATCTAGGGTTCTCCCTAGCCCCTTCCCCACTTCACACTTAGGACACATCAAGGGCAGGACTTTCAGACCTGTCACCCTAAGTTTTGCACCGCACCTCCAACGACGCACGAACTGGGTCCTCAAGTGTGGGACATTACCAAGGGCTTGCCCAAGGTTAGACCCATCTCCTAGTTCCATGGCACGGGCACCATGCACTACACAGTGAGATAGACACCCCCCCTAGGAAGTGCACAACTTTTCTTGCAAGTTATGTTCGTGTTTCAAGAACCGGCTGCTTGGTTGACGAACATCATCCACTACATCCTCCAATGACAAGGAATTTTTCCATGAGTTGGACATGACTCCATTACTGCAACTTCAGGAGCTTCACTGCGAAGGTTTAAATGGCTCAACAGATTTCATGTTGCCAATCATCCGCCTACTACTGATGTGGCTGCCATAACTGAACCAAATCAAGCAGAAGGAAAACCCAGTGATGGATCTGCCATTGGCTTAGATTTTGGAACCTCATCTTCCAAAGATGCATGCCTACCGCCTCAAGATCTACGGATCGCTTATTGATTCCACAAGCCTGAAGATTTTCAATGCAAGGTTCAAGATCTTGAGCTCAGCACTGAAGATCTTGAAATCAAACCTGAAGATCTTGAAATCAAAGCTGAAGATCTTCAAATCGAAGACAAGGATCCTCAGGATAACAAGATCTTCAAAACAAAGACAAAGATCTTCCATGAGAAGACAAAGCAAACCTTTGTCCAGACAGAGTTCAGGGGGGTTTCTCCAGGATATCCCTCCAATACCATTCTCCTAAGGGATTGCTTATTGATCAAGCATTTCTGTTGACCAAAGGATAACCGGCTACCTATTTTCCACCAGCCAATTGGAACCTCTATCGGCCTCGCAGAATGGGAGCCACAACTGTGTGTGAAATCCCGAGCATTTTCCTAAAGTCTAAAGCATGCTGGAATCTCTCCTGGTCATCGTCATCAAACTCCATCACCTCTCATTCACAAGCATCAGTGTCATCTACCCACCAGTTCCACCTAGCAACAGCATCATCTATCCCACTACTTCCCACCATAGTGCCATGGGACTGGCACTTGGCTAGGAGGGGGGTAATGTTTACCGTAGCACAGAGGAGCGAGAAATGGAAAAAAGGAAATAGCAAAAGGCGCAGGACAAAAGGAAGAAAAAGGCACCTTAACTGGTAACCAAACCCTGAAAAAATTAAAAGCACGGGCACGACCCTCAGGAAGTCTTAGAGTCACCCAAGGAAAGTAAAAGAGTAAAAAGCGCACCATTAAGTGTGAAAGCGCTCCCGAATCCTTGTAAAAGAGTGCCAGGCTTACTCCTGTGCAAATTGTATGCATTAGTTGGGAATAGGATAGGACTAGAATGGCGGGAAATGAGAAATGGGCCTAGGCTAATGGCCAACCATGTAAAAAAGGGGATGACCGCCCATGAAAAGTAGGGCATGTATATAAAATTCAAAAAGTGAATGAGAAGATCATTCTTGTGTGTGGCCAAAGCTTCTTCTTCTTCTTCTCTTGTTTCTTGCCTTCTTGCTTGTGCTTGAGAGAGGGATTGAGAGAGTGTGAGGGAGTGATTGTGTGAGAGTGAGGGATCTTGGAGAAGAAGCTCTCCATCTTCTCTCTTCATCTTCACCTCCTCTCTTCTCTTCTCTTGTCTCGCACGTGACTATGGAGGATGAAGCTCATGGGAGAGGGATTGAGGTTGCTTGAGCTTGCCTCAAGGATCGTGGAGCTACCGATATGCAAGAAAGAGGAGGGTACTCGATCGAGCATCAAGGTAAGCTCACTACACCCGTAAGGTAGGCATTGCGCATTGGCTATGTGAGAGGTAGCCATGGCCGCTCGGTTCGAAACACTTGAGCAATAAGTGGTCCGTAAGTCTCGGGGTAGAGCTTGTAGCTCCCCTTCAAGTATGGTGAGAATTTCCAATGGATAATTAGAAAGGTGGATAGAAGATGCACGATCACTTCGTTAATGAAGTGTGTGCCTTGGTCGCTAACCAGTTCGCGTCATTTTTTTCTCGTAGCCCGTGCTTTTGCCCACTTCGTTAGATAGTCAGTGGCTACAATGATGTACTTGGCTTGAGAGTATTGTGCCGCATGACTGACATGTCCTATGAAGTCAATTCCCCACTTCTCGAAGGGTTGTCGTGCAATTACTAGGGTTAGCTCCATTTGATCCTTGCGAATCAGGACCTTTGTCCGTTGACACTCATCACAGTGTTTAACAAACTGTGCCGTATCACAAAAAAGCATATGCCACCACAGTTGGGATTGCAACACTTTGTGGGCTGTTGTTTCTCCGCTAAAGTGTCCTCCATCGATTCCGTTGTGTGCTTCTGAGAGCACTTCGTGCATCTCGTACTCGTATACACATCTGCGCAACAAGCCATCTTGCCCTAGCCTATACAATTGACCTGCTATCAACTAATAGGGTTGGATCTTGAGGATGAGCCGTCTAAGTCGGGCTTTCTCTATTGGTCATTCAGGTAGTCCATGCTCAAGCACTTGGACTATGTCGTCTACCCAATATGGTGTCAAGTCGACTTGAAATAATTCTCTCTCGCTAGACAGGCTAAAAAGTGTGTGTTTGGAAAATCATCTACGATGCCTTGTCTAGCGGCCTCTCCTGTGGGGATGCGTGACATGTGGTCGGCCATGTAGTGATATTTCCCTTTATGTACAACCACAGAGAAGTCAAATTCTAAAAGCAAAAGGAGCCATCGAGCTATGCGGCCTGTAGCACAAGGTTCTTTTACTAAATATAGCAAGGCTTGATGATCTACAAAGAAGGTGAAAGGGGTGGCTAACAAATAATGCTGAAATTTCTTCATGGCAAATACCATGGTCAGACCTTCTCTTTCTGTTTTCGAGTAGTTCATCTCAATCTCAGTGAGTTTTCTGTTGGCAAAGCTCACTGGATAGTCAACATTGTCTTCGCCAAGTTGGCACAACACTGCCCCTATAGTAAACTTCGAAGCATCAATATACACGTGGAAGGTAATGGTCCAATATGGGGCTCATAGAATTTGTGCTGTGGTCAGAGCTTTTTTTAGTTCCTCATATGCATGTTGGCACTCTTCAGTCCATTCGAATACAATCAATAGCTTGTACAAAGGTCTAGTAATCAATGCATAATTTAGCACAAACCGTTGATAATATCCTGTATGGCCTAAGAAGCATTGCACACAAGTCGTCAACGAAGACCTCCAACTCTTTCCTGAGCATGTCTTTAAATATAGTGCACATAAGGCATTGGAAAGTGGTTGGAGTATTCGTCAACCCGAAGGGCATGACTATGTAGGCAAAGACACCCCACTCAATAGTGAATTCCGTCTTATGCCTATCGTCAGGATGCACTTGGACCTTATTGTATCCAGAGAAGCCGTCTAAAAAATTGTAGGCCTCTTTGCCCACCACTCTCTCGAGCATGTGCTCGGTGTACAGCAATGGGTAGTTGTCCCTCTTAGTTGCAGCATTTACCTTCTTATAATTGACGCACACCCTAATCTTACCATTCTTCTTCATTACAATGATTATGGGTGATACCCGGTCTGTGTGCTCAATTTCGTAGATGAATCCCACTCTTATCAGCTTGTCGATCTCTTCCTTGACCGCATGAGTGTGTTTTGGATTCATGGGGTACGGTCATTACTGCTTGGCCGGCATTGCATTTGGCGTCATGGGTATGTTATGAGTCACTACACTTGGATCTACTCCCTTGAGTTATTCTAAGGACCAAGAAAATACATCTATATATTCTCGTAAGAGGACAACGAGACGTGTCTCCTCCTCCTCTATTAGGTCATCGACAATAAAGACAGGTCGGGGTGTCTCCCCTTCCTGGGCTAGGTTCACCTCCTTGACCTTGGCAGGTCCCTCAATGGGTTCACTTGTTTGCCCTAACATTTGGCACCCAGCAAGATCACTACCCTATCACCCTTTTTGAACTTCATAAATCTCTTGGGGAGGTCATGTGGTTTTCGTTGTTCATCCGCTCTTGTGTCCTTAGACTATTCAGCCCTTTCTTCTTTTAAGTGTCTGCGCCTCATGTGGACGGGTAGGCCCCCCTTGGTACGTCTAGTTTTGGGATGCCTCGATATGTCTGGGCCACTTTCTGAGCTCACTTCCGACTCGAAATCGAACTCCCTATCTTCACTAGATGAGGTAGTCTCCCCCGGTGGTCGCAGCTCAGAGGGTGACTTTGTTCTAAGTACTGGTGTGTTACCTGGTTGGGTTAGGCCTACTTGTCCCATATCTATGGCTTTTACACATTCCAACCAAGCATGGTCACAATCCACGCACATGACCCTTGCTCTATCTTGAAGGTGTTCTTTCTCTTCGGCCTGGAGTCTACCTATATATGTTCTATCACTCGTCCTTCGGTGTTGTATTCTATGGTATTTATCTCGTCCTCACTCTCGTCACAGCAGCAGCGATCCTTGTATTTGTCACTGGAAGCATCTTTGTCTGACCACTTGTCATCTCCTAGTCTTGGTATGTCTCGTGTGTTTGATCAGAAACCAAGGCCCAATTATACCTAAGGTTTAGGTCATGCACCCTGGCCCATTGCCACCTCGTTTCATTTAAGAGATCTTGGAGTGGCTTGAATTTTGTTGCTAAATTGCCTGCTAGCTTGCCAGTCAAATACTCTAAAACCCCTTGGAGCTCCCTCTAGTTGGTTAGCACTTGGAAGGTGACAAGGTTGGGTCATTTGCAGAGGTTTCCTGCCATCATGCAGATTGGTACCGAGGGTGCACCCTTGGGCTTGCCGATCATCTTAATGGCCTGTTCATACTCCTCATCGTTCGAGAACGGTAGATCGATGGTAGCAAGGACATGCATCCAGTCTCGCTCATCTTCAAGACATGGGATATACTTAATTAGGGCCCCATAGGATTTCTTGATCTAGGTATCACCCTTGAGCATCGCGGAGATAGTGTTGAGGTCAACTGTTGCAATTTTCCAGGAGTCCATTTCTACCCTCATGGCTTTTGTTCTATTGCCTAGGAAGATGAGACCATTCCCCCAATCTTTGATCACTCTGGCATTGCGCATCCAAGGTCGGCCCAATAGGACATTGTAGTCCACTCCCTTCATCATGACTATAAAGTCAACTGAGAATTGGACTCCATCAATTTTCACTGGCTAGTTTTTTAGCACCCCAAATGGCTTCACTTTCATTCCATTAGCTAATGTGATGTTGAACCTAGCAGTCTCGATAGGAGGGTTGCCCCAAGTCAGGAGCACTGCATGGCTCAGTACACTGACTCCTGCCCCTGTGCCTATAATCCCTTTCCTTGTTGTATCACCTGAGACCGGTAAGACTGTGTGCTTCTCGGTGCCTTCCCAGAAAGCATTAATGTGCAAGGATTCGGGCATGGAGTACAATGCCAAACTCAATATCTGTGTCTCTGCATCATGTTCTTATAGGCTTGCAGTAGCTTGCTCTTGTGACTCTTCAACCCATTGCTTCAAGTCTTGCCATAGGATCGGATGCTGCCTAAGTAGATCTCCTAGGCTTACTGTCACCACGGTGGTCACTAGAGTGGTAAGGAATGTTAGAAATGCGGGATCTAGAGCATGACATAACCGGAAGCTATGGAGGATGGAAGGAGAAGTGTAGACTCATGATGGAATGGACACTGTTTGTTACACAAGTGAATTAGGTTCCAAGATTGAGACTTGGACTCATAAACACAATCTTGTGTATGTGGACAATGACATTGACACTCTACTGAAATGAAAAGAGTACTATCATTGCATTAAGAAAGGAAGCAAGTACAATGCTTTATAGGAAAGTAGGAAACTGCAGTAGGCACTATTGTGCATATGGGATAAGTTACCCTGCATATCCTTGACCCTGAGATTCCATACAAAGAGGCTGTTTGAGTGTGATTGCTGATTCTCAACACCCCTCCTCAATCACAACTAGGAAAGGCACAAAGTGTGTAGAGGCTGTAATGAGAACCACCTGCAAAGTGTGGGTATACCACAGACATGGCAAAACACCAGAGGCTGTTGCAGAAAAAGCTAAGTGTGGGTACCATAAACATGGTGGACATCCAGAGGCTGTAACAGGGGCCTCACAAAGTGTACAGGGACTGTAATGCCAAGTTACATAAGGAGTTTACAAAGCTTATGGCAGGAAGCATTAGGGTAAGGAAAATACAAGGCTATTAAAACAATCTATCAGAATTATGAGAGTACAAGGACTGATGAGTCTTGTCCTTCCGATCCTGGTGATCTTCATCTTCTTCTTCCTTTGCTTCATTTTCTTCTTCTTCTTTGACTGCGGCTAGATAGGCCTTTTGGGATCTCTTTCTTGCGTGGCAGAACTTCTCGGTGTGTCCGGTCCTTTTGCAGAAGTCACAAAAGAGCTGATCTTTCTTGCCTTTGTACCTGTTGCCAACATATAATGCATGCTCATCTCTAGAGGTACTTGGTTCTTCTTTAGTTTTTAGCTTCTTTTCTTCTTCTAACAGTGATGCCTGGATATCAACAAGTTCAGGATTTGGCATGTTGATTAAAGTTGTTGATACGTTATTATATTCAGGAGGCAAGCTCTTAAGTAGAACACCGATGCAAACATCTTCATCCATTTTAATGTTGATTCCTGCAAGTTGGGTTAGGAGTCCTTCCATGTAATTAAGATGTGTGGCAAGTGATGTGCTGGACTTCATTTCAAGCCTGAAGAATTCAATTAGGAGACCATACTTTGATGATTTAGATTGTGCACCGAACAGGGTGTCAAGTCTTTTCCATGTATCCTGTGAGGTCTCACAGTTATCCACGTGATGGATATAACTGTCATCTAGCTCCAATTTGATAATGGCCTGAGCTCTGTCATCATTCTTTTGCCAAGTAGTTGCAAGGTCCACGTCCCGCGGTTTCTTCTCTTTGCCATTTGTGATGGCCCAGAGACCCTTCTTCATCAGGATGAGCTTGATGCGGGTTTGCCAAGTGTGGAATCCGACTCCTTTGAATCGAGCATTTGGCGAGTCTTTGCCCATGTTAGATTTACGGGAACAGTAGCAAATCAACTTCAGACTTTATTAGATTTGAGCAACAGAAGAATTGATTGAGAGACACAAGTGCTAAAAAGCACTAACTGAGTGTCAATGAATACCAAATCTGCAAAAGTCTTTTTTCTCCAAGTGATCTTCCCCTTCTTGATTTGATGCTGATGTCTTCAGATCTGAGTGACAGTACTTTAACGAACTTCAGAGAGTATTGCTCAGTGATTAAAATCACTGTTGATAACTTCAGTGAGAGAAACAGTGAAAAATGTCAAGATTTTGAAGCTTTTGGCTATGGTGGAATTAGGGTTTCTGAGACAGGGGCCTGGTTTTTTGCTTATTGCAGGAGCTACAGTGCATCATTTTCAAAACTTTTTACATATCTAGGAAGCTTATGTCATGGGCTACCAAAGCCCCATGGAGATTGTGCAGATCGTGGTCAGTATGAGGCGCGCAGGTGCCGCGAACAGATTCGGCGCAGATCTGGACAGTGTGGTCGAATTTCTGCAATGCTGGAGCCAGGGAGCATCAATGTCATTGATTGTTGTGCCAAGATGAAACGCCTTGAGCAGAGGAACAACTCTCCAGAAGAAATCGTGGGCTGAAATGGCCTGGTTGAAGAGTTATGAAAGCTCCAAGCAAGGTAGGTCATGTCTGGCTATGGCAGACACAGAACAGAGATTGGGGATTTTCACAATGCTGAGCTCCAGATGGTCCAATGTCCTGGATTGATGTGATACAGGGAAGCTTTATGAGTTGGGGAATACTTTTCCAGAAGGAAGCTCCAAGAGATTTGACCTGTGGAGTGAGATATAAGCAGTTCAATCTGACAGGGTGCTGCTGGCTATGGCTGCCATGGAAGCTTCAGTGAGAGTAGAGTTGAGAAAAGAAGTCATACACTGACACTGAGCTGGATGGAGGTTCGGAAGAATCAAGAGAGGCTAGACAAGCAATGCCATGCCCAACTGGGCTCTGATACCATGTTAGAAATGCGGGATCTAGAGCATGACATAACCGGAAGCTATGGAGGATGGAAGGAGAAGTGTAGACTCATGATGGAATGGACACTGTTTGTTACACAAGTGAACTAGGTTCCAAGATTGAGACTTGGACTCATAAACACAATCTTGTGTATGTGGACAATGACATTGACACTCTACTGAAATGAAA